>NW_027012535.1:401476-428976 GCF_036934945.1 Oncorhynchus masou masou
CAGACATTATTTACAGATAGCCAGGGGCAGACTCCAAAACTCAGACATTATTTACAGATAGCCAGGGGCAGACTCCAACACTCAGACATTATTTACAGATAGCCAGGGGCAGACTCCAACACTCAGACATTATTTACAGATAGCCAGGGGCAGACTCCAACACTCAGACATTATTTACAGATAGCCAGGGGCAGACTCCAACACTCAGACATTATTTACAGATAGCCAGGAGGCAGACTCCAACACTCAGGCAGACTCCAAAACTCAGACATTATTTACAGATAGCCAGGGGCAGACTCCAACACTCAGACATTATTTACAGATAGCCAGGGGCAGACTCCAACACTCAGACATTATTTACAGATAGCCAGGGGCAGACTCCAACACTCAGACATTATTTACAGATAGCCAGGGGCAGACTCCAACACTCAGACATTATTTACAGATAGCCAGGGGCAGACTCCAACACTCAGACATTATTTACAGATAGCCAGGGGACAGACATTATTTACAGATAGCAAGACTCCAACTCAGACATTATTTAAAGATAGCCAGGGGCAGACTCCAACACTCAGACATTATTTACAGATAGCCAGGGGCAGACTCCAACACTCAGACATTATTTACAGATAGCCAGGGGCAGACTCCAACACTCAGACATTATTTACAGATACACTCCAACACATTATTTACAAAGAAAGCATTTGTGTTTAGTGAGTCCGCCAGATCAGCGGCCGTAGGGATGACCAGGGATGTTCTCTTATTAAGTGTGTGAATTGGACCGTTTTCCTGTCCTGCTAAGCATTCAGGTAACAGGTACTTTTGGGTGTCACGGAAAATGTATGGAGTACAAAGGACATATTTTCTTTGGGATTGTAGTGAAGTAAAAGTGAATGTTGTCAAAAATATGAATAGTAAAGTAGATACCCCTAAAACGACTTAAGTAGTACCTTAAAGTATTGGTACTTTACACCACTGCTGACTGATGTCGTGGCTGATATAGTGAACATTGCATTACTTGTGCTGAGCGTCTGTTACGTAATTAACGACACATCTGCACACACGCACACACAGACACACACACACACACACACACACACACACACACACACACACACACACACACACACACACACACACACACACACACACACACACACACAGACACACCACGTAACATAGAGAATCTGAAAGGCTGCATGTGTGTGTGTCCTCTCCTGCTGTGTATAGCATGGCCCTGCTTGGAAAGGCTCAGTCAAACCTCCTTGTTTTAACACACAGGAGCCAAGGCCCCCGGCTGTAGCTCACTATGAATAAGAAATTAAGCAGAACGTTGTCAGGTTCTAAAGTATCCACTATGAATGTTAGATGAGCCAGTATCTGTAAGGATTGTGTCCATGCCCATCTGGATGTGCATTGTTACTTTTAAATGTGTGTGTGTGTGTGTGTGTGTGTGTGTGTGTGTGTGTGTGTGTGTGTGTGTGTGTGTGTGTGTGTGTGTGTGTGTGTGTGTGTGTGTGTGTGTGTGTGTGTGTTTCAGTGTCTTTGTATGTGTGTGAGGGAGCTAACTTCATCACACATCAAAATGATTAGCCCACACGTCGCTGAGCGACACATGTTCACACACATCTCCCCAAGCCTTCTCGGCCACTCACATCGCAGTGTAATGAAGAACACACCAATAACAAGGAGATTATAGGACCCCCCGCACCAAATTACAGCGTTTGACTACCTCTCTAATCAGTAGTGTGCAGATAGTGGATATCGGTGGTATAGTCCCAGTGCAGTCCTAAATATGTTCCTGTCTACACTTCCCATTTCTTCCCATTTTATTGTGTTACAAAGTGGGATTCAAATGGATTCCATTTTCGTTTTTTGTTAACGATCTACACAGAATACTTTGTCGTGTCAAAGTGGAAGATCATTTTTTTAAAGCTTAATGAAAAATAAAACAAATCAATACATATTAGAATCACCTTTGGCAGCTGTGAGTCTTTCTGGGTAAGTCTCTAAGAGCTTTGCACACCTGGATTGTGAAATATTTGCCCATTATTAATTTCTAAATTCTTCAAGCTCTGTCATGGTGACATCACCAGGGGGTAAATTAGTTTTTAGACCAACAAACCTCTCTGCCAATAACAGCTATTTTCAGTGTTTCCCTCCCCACTCCCAGACAGTCCGAGCAAAATTCTCTCTTAAGAAATTGTCCTTTACTAAGAAGCTATTTTTGTTTCTTTTTGACCATTTTAATTGAAAATAATAAATTGTTACCCAGAAATGATTTGACATTGAAATAAAAACATCTGTATTGGACCTTTAATGCATAACTAGGACACAAAGACATACAGTACAGGCACACACACACACACACACACACACACACACACACACACACACACACACACACACACACACACACACACACACACACACACACACACACACACACACACACACACACACACACACACACACACACACACACACAGTCAGTGACAGATGCAATCATGTCCCAGTCACTCTGTTAATTGATAATCATTAACAAGTTAATTAAAGTAGTGTTTTGATCGAAGGTTGATGTTTTCATTGTTGTCCCATCTGCTAGTTGCGACAGAAAATAATCAGAACCAATCAAGCCACTGTCGCTGGGCGGGACATTACACCCACAACAGTGGTTTGGGCTAGGGTCGTTTTATTTTCAGAACACAAAAACATGTGTGCGTGTACATGTGTGTGTTATTTTGTCTTCATCAACAGGTGTTTTCATCAGTTTCAAGAGTATGTGCTTCCTCATTTCGTATAAATCTGACAAATTACCTCTCTCTCTCTCTCTCTGTCAGGCGTTCGATGCGTTCATCTACATCTTCTTTGCGTTGGAGATGGTGGTGAAGATGGTGGCGCTGGGAATCTTCGGGAGACGCTGTTACCTTGGCGACACCTGGAACAGACTAGACTTCTTCATCGTCATGTCTGGGTTAGATCACTCTTCTTCCTGTCCTTCTTCCTTTCCTTCCTGTGAAGAGTGTAGGTGGGAGGTGAATACTACTGAATCATAGATAGTACTGTACATACTCTGCAGATGTAGGGCTTCAACCAGCAGCCATGTGTTTATGAGAAAGTGCACTACCACACTGTGCCATAAAGCTACAGACCTCTTGGCAGATGCAGCAGTAGACTGGATGCAGAGATGCAGAGGGCCTTTTAGACTCACATCTGTAGTTTAGCTTCTTCTGTTGTTTCCCCTTCACACGTTTCTGCTGTCAAAGCCAGGCTGTGTTAAAACTAGGGTTTGATGTTGAGCTGGTAAATGTCTGGTTTGATGTTGTTGAAATCAGTTGAGTTCAAGTAGATGGGTGCACAGACACGCATGCACACACACACGCACGCACACACACACACACACACACACACACACACACGCACGCACACACACACGCACGCACGCACACACACACACACACACACACGCACGCACGCACGCACGCACGCACGCACGCACACACACACACACACACACACACACACACACACACACACACACCACAGCAACTCATGCATAGTCCCCTGCCCTCACCAACATGAAAACAGACCCCATTTCAAACCTTTAAACCTCTCTGAGAACAGGTTTGAAATCCTTGAAGTCATTAGAGATAATAGTGGGGAGTCTGAGGCAGTTGTCTGGAGCCTCTTCTGTGCTGTTGTCTGTTCTGTGCTGCAGGGCTCAGCTCACATGGAGTGTTGCTGTTGTGTTGTGATGCCTTACATAACAAGATGCTTCTGTCTGCTTTGAGCCACATGACATGCCAGGTGTTGGCGTATCTCTCTGTCTGTCTCTCTCTCTCTCTCTCTCCGTCCTGCTCCTTCCTTCTCTCTCTCTTTCACTTTCTCTTTCTCTCTATTTTCTACCTTTCTCTCTCTTTCGAGCTCTATAAAATCCGTATTAAAATAGTGTGTGTTTGTTAGGGTTGGTTGAGTTAGTCCATTGGGTAAAGAGCTCATTATAAATGCATAAGCTCAGCCTGTTCTGACAGCAGCCTCATCAACCTTTACAGAGGTCACCTATCATTTCCATCAATGATAGTGAGCTGTCCAGGCCCTCAGGCAGCAAGGCAGCCCCAAACCACGATGCTCCCTCCACCATACTTTACAGTTGGGATGAGGTTTCAATGTTGCAGTGCCTTTTTTTCTCCACCCACGTTTTCCTTCCAAACAACTAAACTGTAGTTTCATCTGTCCACAGAATATTTTGCCAGTAGCGCTCTAGCACATCCAGGTGCACTTTTGCAAACTTCAGATGTGCTGCAATGCTTTTTTTGAATAGCAGTGGCTTCTTCCGTGGTGTCCTCCCATGAACACTATTCTTGTTTAGTGTTTTACGCATCGTAGACTCGTCAACAGAGATGTTAGTATGATCCAGAGATTTCTGTAAGTCTTTAGCTGACACTCCAGGATTCTTCTTAACCTCATTTAACATTCTGCACTGTGCTCTTGCAGTCATCTCTGCAGGACAGCCACTCCTAGGGAGAGTAGCAACAGTGCTGAACTTTCTCCGTTTATAGACAATTTGTCTTACAATGGACTGATGAACACCAAGGCATTTAGAGATACTTTTGTATCCTTGCACAACATTAAGCAAGTCAACCATTCTTAATCTTAGGTCTTCTGAGATCTCTTTTGTTCGAGGCATGGTTCACATCAGGCAATGCTTCTTGTGAATAGCAAACAAAATGTTGTGAGTGTTTTTTAAAGGGCAAGGCAGCTCTAACCAACATCTCCAATCTCGTCTCATTGTTTGGACTCCAGGTTAGCGGACTCCTGACTCCAATTAGCTTTTGAGAAAGTCATTAACCTAGGGGTTCACATACTTTTTCCAACCTACACTGTGAATGTTTAGATTATGTATTCAATATAGATAAGAAAAATACAATAATTTGTGTTATTAGTTTAAGCACACTATGTTTGTCCATTGTTGTGACTTAGTGTAACGTCCAACTCACACTTCCAAACACTTAGATCCCCGGAATGCAGCCCACTTTCCAGCTCACTTTCTAGATCCCAATCACCAGAATTCTAATCACCTGTTCACAGACCTGCATGTCATCATCCCACACTATTTAGTTCAGTTCGTTGCACCCCATCACTGTGAGGTATTGTTTGTTTTGAGACACCTTTTCAGAGCTCTGTTTTTTCCCGTCCTTCTCTCCTCCCGTATATGATAGTTTTGCCTGCCTCACTCACGACGCCTTATGCTTATTCCCTGCCTGTACTGTTTTCCATTTTTAGACTACCGTGTATGACCTTCTGCCTGCCCCTGGACCCAGCTTCCTGCCTCCTCCTAGGGTCCCTTAAACACCTGCTGCGCTCTGCGCTTGAAACCAGCTCTGTCTCCCTCGTGTTCATTACACTTAGATCAGATCAAATTTTATGACCAATTTATGCAAAAATCCAGGTAATTCCAAAGGGTTCACATACTTTTTCTTGCCACTGTATATACTATATACATTTTACGGACACAGTATATTTAACAATAGTTATCTTTTGATTGATTTTAGTTCCACCCTTCAGCCCCACTCAACCCCTCCCATCTATCTCTGAACAACATCCAGTTTTGACTTCTATTTGCCATATTTTTCAATTGTGCTGTGATGTTTCACAAAAGTTCTGAACCTTTCTATTCTGATAGATTCTACTGATTATAAATTAAACAATTTTTTTTTGCTAGAAGTATTATATTATTGATTGACTGACTAAAACGTTTGAAATCACCTCGTTAGTTCCTGGGAAATGTTACAATTCTTCAGCCATTCCTGAACCTATGACCAAAAACAAGCTACATATGGACAGTACCAAAACAAATGATCTAATGATTCTGTCTCTTTACAGCAAAATCTGCAGAGCTGGGATGGTTGTATCCCCCATATAACATTCTATTCTATTGGTTCCAAGAATTTGTATATTCATTTAAATTGAAATCCAGCGTTGTTTTGTGTATCAGTTCATAAACCATGTACCATGGAATCGGTACATACATCTCTTCCCAACTATTTTGCAATCTTTATGGCACACCGGTCTGTCAATTTTTTGGTCTTTAAAATGAAAGTGGTATAATTTTGGTCTTTAATGCAGAGCTGACAGAGAAGTTCCTTACTTTCTTCCCCTTCCACTTACCTCTTCCATTGTTCAGGTAATGCTGCAATTAGTCGCTTGTAATTTTGAGTAGAGCAGACGTTTCCATATATTTTTTTTTACAAAGATTATACCTTTTTTTAAAGAAAAAAATATTGTTTTTATCAATTATCATATTTGAGTTTTACCATAATATTTGTTGTAATATTTGTTCTGTCTTTTCTTGTGGATTAAACTGAAATTACAACCACATTTCTATGGCTTGTTTTAAAAATAACGATATTTTGGAGATTTGATTTTCAAATAAGAGGTTGTAATCTGAGTAAAGGGGAACATGTCATTCTTGAACATGGGTGGAGACATTCTAATCTGCTAGAGAAGCAGTTTGGATTTAACTTTTGTATGACTGAAGCCTTTAGTGAGAGGCCTAATGCTTTCACATTTAGTTATTTCTGCCTCCCAATTCATATTCATTATATAAATAGGCTGTTTAATTTATCTCTCTCTCCTATTTATTGTTCTTTCTTCCCACTTAATTTTCCCCTTTCTCAATGTTATTACTACCCCTCACTCTACCTCTATCACTCTCCCTCTCTCTACCTCTATCACTCTCCCTCACTCTACCTCTATCACTCTCCCTCTTTCTCCCCCTCACTCTACCTCTATCACTCTCCCTCTTTCTCCCCCTCACTCTACCTCTATCACTCTCCCTCTCTCTACCTCTATCACTCTCCCTCACTCTACCTCTATCACTCTCCCTCTTTCTCCCCCTCACTCTACCTCTATCACTCTCCCTCTTTCTCCCCCTCACTCTACCTCTATCACTCTCCCTCTTTCTCCCCCTCTCTCTACCTCTATCACTCTCCCTCTCTCTACCTCTATCACTCTCCCTCTTTCTCCCCCTCACTCTACCTCTATCACTCTCCCTCTTTCTCCCCCCCTCTCTACCTCTATCACTCTCCCTCTTTCTCCCCCTCTCTCTACCTCTATCACTCTCCCTCTTTCTCCCCCTCTCTCTACCTCTATCACTCTCCCTCTTTCTCCCCCTCTCTCTACCTCTATCACTCTCCCTCTTTTTCTCTCTCTCTCTCTACCTCTATCACTCCCTCTTTCTCCCCCTCTCTCTACCTCTATCACTCTCCCTCTCTCTACCTCTATCACTCTCCCTCTTTCTCCCCCTCTCTCTACCTCTATCACTCTCCCTCTCTCTACCTCTATCACTCTCCCTCTTTCTCTCTCTCTCTCTCTCTCTCTCTCTCTCTCCTCTATCACTCTCTCTCTACCTCTATCACTCTCCCTCTTTCTCTCTCTCTCTCTCTACCTCTATCACTCTCTCTCTCTCTCTCTACCTCTATCACTCTCCCTCTATTTCTCTCTCTCACTCTCTCTCTCTCTACCTCTATCACTCTCCCTCTTTCTCTCTCTCATTTTCTTCTTCCTCTCTTTCTCCCCCTCTCTTTCTCTCTCTCTCTCTCTCTCTCTCTCGCTTTCTTCCTCTCTTTCTCCCCCCCTCTCTCTCTCTCTCGTTCTTCCTCTCTTTCTCCCTCTCTCTCTCTCTCTCTCTCTCTCTCTCTCTCTCTCTTTGTTCCTCTCTTTCTCCCCCTCTCTCTACCTCTATCACTCTTTCTCTCTCTCATTTTTTTCTTCCTCTCTTTCTCCCCCCTCTCTCTCTCTATCTCTCTTTCTCTCTCTCTCTCTTTCTCTTTGTTCCTCTCTTTCTCCGCTCTCTCTACCTCTATCACTCTCCCTCTTTCTCTCTCTCATTTTTTTCTTCCTCTCTTTCTCCCCCCCTCCCTCTCTCTCGCTCGCTCTCTCTCTCTCTTCTTTCTTCCTCTCTTTCTCCCCCTCTCTCTCTCTCTCTCTTTCTCCCTCTCTCTCTCTCTCTCTCTCTCTCTCTCTCTTTCTCCCCCTCTCTCTCTCTCTCTCTCTCTTTTATTCCTCTCTCTCTCTCTCTCTCTCTCTCTCTCTCTTTCTCCCCCTCTCTCTCCTTCCCTCTATATTAAGGGCTGGTATATAAATCAAAGGTGGTCAGATGATCCTATCAGTGAGCTCTACTGTAATGAACTTACAGACTCTGAAGTTTCACCTCCAGTCTTACTGCAGTCAAACAGATAGTTGACATTCTACTGTAGTGTGTGTGTGTGTGTGTGTGTGTGTGTGTGTGTGTGTGTGTGTGTGTGTGTGTGTGTGTGTGTGTGTGTGTGTGTGTGTGTGTGTGTGTGTGTGTGTGTGTGTGTGTGTGTGTGTGTGTGTGTGTGTGATTAGTGATTCTGATCAGCAGGCTACTTTGATCCTAATCACCAGGAAGTCCAATATCACTGATTCACATTATCATTATTACTGTTTTATGCACAGGCACACACACACATACTCTTTCAATGGTCTGCAGTATTGGAGAAATGTTGATGTTATACTATGCTGTTCCAGTCACACACTCTGGCCCTTCTCCCTTGATGCATCTCTCTCAGGAACCTCACTCTCCTTTTCCTCAGGGACCACTTCCCTTTTTCCCATAATCCTTTCTGGTCTAGTACAGCTGTGGCCCAATATTCCACAGGGCTAGATGACATCTCAGATTTGTCTATTTGCACTCACATGCTTTATTTTCTACTGGACTAGGCAGGAATGTACTGATTGACAGACAGACAGACAGACCAATCGATCGATAAATATTTAGGTTTGATTGATACCATCAGATTAAAGGTGTTATAGTTATATAGAAATCCCATTTTGTCTGTGTCCCCTCTGCTTGCCTCTCTGCTTGGCTTTGTGCTCAGTGTGTGTGCTGTCCTTTCCTGCTGATCCTGCTGTTTGCTGTGCTATGGAGAATAGAGTTGAGCTGAGCTATCACCGAGTACAGACCAGGATTACAGCTCACATTGCGCGCATGCACACACACAGACACACACACACAGGCGTGCCAGCGTCTCAAACAAACTCACACAGGCACACACACACACACATTTACTCGCAAACCCATATACCCACACACCCATATACCCCACACACCCATATACACACACAACCATATACATATACACCCATATACACGCACAACCATATACATATACACCCATATACACACACAACCATATACACACACAACCATATACCCACACAACCATATACACACACAACCATATACATATACACCCATATACACACAACCATATACATATACACCCATATACCCACACACCCATATACACACACAACCATATACATATACACCCATATACCCACACACCCATATACCCACACAGCCATATACATATACACCCATATACATATACACCCATATACATATACACCCATATATACACACACCCATATACCCACACAACCATATACATATACACACATATACCCACACACCCATATACACACACACACAACCATATACATATACACCCATATACATATACACCCATATACATAAACACCCATATACACACACACCCATATACCCACACAACCATATACATATACATATACACCCATATACCCACACAACCATATACATATACACCCATATACCCACACACCCATATACATATACACCCATATACCCACACACCCATATACCCACACAACCATATACATATACACCCATATACATATACACCCATATACATATACACCCATATACATATACACCCATATACACACACACCCATATACCCACACAACCATATACATATACACCCATATACCCACACAACCATATACATATACACCCATATACATATACACCCATATACATATACACCCATATACACACACACCCATATACCCACACAACCATATACATATACACCCATATACCCACACACCCATATACCCACACACCCATATACACACACAACCATATACATATACACCCATATACCCACACACCCATATACACACACACCCGGTGTCAGTTCTCTCCCAATCCTGCTGTTCTCTCCCTAACCACTAGGGTAGCCAAGTGGTTACAGCATTGGACTAGTAACCAAAAGGTTCCATGTTCAAATCCCTGACCTGACAAGGTACAAATCTGTCGTTCTGCCCCTAAACAAGCAGTTAACCCATTGTTCCTAGGCTGTCATTGAAAATAAGAATTTGTTCTTAACTGACTTGCCTAGTTAAATAAAGGTTAAAAATATATGTATTTTTTAAAATCCTACTGCTGTGGATTGCCACTTCCCAAGGAGAGAGTAACAGGGGTTACAGCACAGAGGAAGCATACTGGAAATAATACTGACACACACACACACTCGCTAGCCCCTAGCCCCTAGCCCTAGCCCCTCGCCCCTAGCCCCTAGCCCCTCGCCCCTAGCCCCTCGCCTCTAGCCTGCGTCATCCATTGGAAACCCAGGAAACATAAAAGGCTAAGAGATGAAGGGATGGAGCCAAAAAAAGGAGTGTTAAAAAAAGAGGGAACAATTAGATAGAGGAGGCCTGTGGCGGCTCATTACTCTGACAAACACACAGCCTGATTGATGTGTACGGGAGCAGCTGCAGCCACACACAGAGGAACACACACCTCGCAGTCACACACACACCTCTCTTTCCACACTACAGGTGGCTGGTGGCACCTAATTGGAGAAGATGGGCTCATAGTAATGGCTGGAACGAAATAAATGGAATGGCATCAAACATCCATTGTGTTCCATTATTACCCAGGAAACATAAAAGTTGTTCTCCTTTTTTAAGAGATGAAGGGATGGTGTTCCAAAAAAAGAGTTCTTAAAAAAAGAGGGAACAATTGGTCCTCCTTCTTCCTGACGTGTTGTGCCTGTTCCCCTCTGGTCCTCCTTCTTCCTGACGTGTTGTGTTCTCCTACCTTCCCCTCTGGTCAAACTTCTTCCTGATTGATGTCCTCCTTCTTCCTGACGTGTTGTGTTCTCCTACCTTCCCCTCTGGTCCTCCTTCTTCCTGACGTGAGTGTTCTCCTACCTTCCCAGTCACCTTCCCTCTGGTCACCCTGACGTGTTGTGTTCTCCTCCACACTACAGGTCCTCCTTCTTCCTGACGTGTTGTGTTCTCCTACCTTCCCCTCTGGAGAAGATGGTCCTCCTAGTAATGGCTGTTGTGTTCTCCTACCTTCCCCTCTGGTCCTCCTTCTTCCTGATAAATGGAATGGTCCTCCTCAAACTGGTCATCCTTCACTCCTACCTTCCCCTCTGGGTGTTGTGTTCTCCTACCTTCCCTCTGGTCCTCCTTCTTCCTGACGTGTTGTGTTCTCCCCTCCTCACTGACTCAACCTCCTGTCACACACACGTGTTGTGTTCTCCTACCTTCCCCTCTGGTCCTCCTTCTTCCTGACGTGTTGTGTTCTCCTACCTTCCCTCTGGTCCTCCTTCTTCATCCTCATCCCTGACGTGTTGTGTTCTCCTACCTTCCCCTCTGGTCCTCCTTCTTCCTGACGTGTTGTGTTCTCCTACCTTCCCTCTGGTCCTCCTTCTTCCTGACGTGTTGTGTTCTCCTACCTTCCCTCTCTGGTCCTCCTACCTTCCCCTCTGGTCCTCCTTCTTCCTGACGTGTTGTGTTCTCCTACCTTCCCCTCTGGTCCTCCTTCTTCCTGACGTGTTGTGTTCTCCTACCTGACGTGTTGTGTTCTCCTACCTTCCCTCTGGTCCTCCTTCTTCCTGGTCCTCCTTCCCTTCCTCCTTCTTCCTGACGTGTTGTGTTCTCCTACCTTCCCCTGGTCCTCCTTCTTCCTGACGTCCTCCTACCTTCCCCTCTGGTCCTCCTTCTTCCTGACGTGTTGTGTTCTCCTACCTTCCCCTCTGGTCCTCCTTCTTCCTGACGTGTTGTGTTCTCCTACCTTCCCCTCTGGTCCTCCTTCTTCCTGACGTGTTGTGTTCTCCTACCTTCACCTCTGGTCCTCCTTCTTCCTGACGTGTTGTGTTCTCCTACCTTCCCCTCTGGTCCTCCTTCTTCCTGACGTGTTGTGTTCTCCTACCTTCCCCTCTGGTCCTCCTTCTTCCTGACGTGTTGTGTTCTCCTACCTTCCCCTCTGGTCCTCCTTCTTCCTGACGTGTTGTGTTCTCCTACCTTCCCCTCTGGTCCTCCTTCTTCCTGACGTGTTGTGTTCTCCTACCTTCCCCTCTGGTCCTCCTTCTTCCTGACGTGTTGTGTTCTTCTACCTTCACCTCTGCTCTTCCACAACTCCCTTCTTTTCTCTCTCTCTTTCTATCTCCTCTGTTCCCCTCTCTCTTCATCTTTCCTCTCCTCCTCCCCCAGTTATTTCTAATTCAATTAGTAGAGCACTGAGCCATTAAGACATCAACAAGGGAGGTCTGGCGGGTTTGAAAAGTTAGAAAGGAAGTTTGTGTTTGTGTGTTTCAGTACGCACATGTGCTTATGTACACTTCTCTGTGTGTACTCTCTTGCATGTGTGTATTTGTTATTTCTGCGATTCCGTCACGCCCCCAATATCCCAGAGGCACTCCACCCATCGTCTCTTTCCAGAACTTTGCTGTTCTCATTAAATGTCTGTGTAAAATGTTTGCCTGTGCTTTAATGTCAGAGCGCGTCGGGGGTGATGGCAGGGCTATGTTTCCCTTCACAAGTCCTCCTCTGTTATGGTGACATTTCAATTGGCAGCTTGACATTTTTAGCTGGTCCTCCATCGGAACTGAAATGAGATGGCTTTGGACGTGCGAGGCGAGGAACAACCACACTGGCTCCCAGGGATGGCTTGCCTCTAGGCTAGATGGGTTCAATTCAGATTGTGCGTGGGCGTGGTGTAGTATTTAGTAGTATTTATATGGATCCCTGGGTTCCAAACGTGTGTGTGTGTGTTTGTGTGTGTGTGTGTCCTTTTTCACTATTATCAGTTGCTTCCTTGTGTAAATCAATGGTCTAGCCTCTCTCCTCTCCCCAGTAAAGCAGCAGATTTAAAGTAGCAATCATCACTCTGGATTCATGAATTATGGAGCTATACGGAGCTATATGGAGATACAGTACACATCTATGGAAATGTTGATCTGTGGCAATATGCAGCTACTGTTTAATAATATGGAAATGTTGATCTGTGGCAATATGCAGCTACTGTTTATGATAATATGGAAATGTTGATCTGTGGCAATATGCAGCTACTGTTTAATAATATGGAAATGTTGATCTGTGGCAATATGCAGCTACTGTTTAATAATATGGAAATGAGGGGCTACTGTAGATCGGACTGTTCATATATAGTCCATTGTGAGACCAGGGACGATTGAGTGAATGGTTTGATTCACCAAACCCCCTTTTCTTCAGTGTCTTTACTACTGCTGTATATATCCCTGTCTGTAATGGCAGATTTCCTCCTCTTCGTCTGAAGAGGAGTAAGGATCGGACCAAGATGCGGCGTGGTAAGTGTTCATGACGATTTTAATAAGAAAAGCACTGAACACTATGAAATACAAAAACAATAAACGAATACGTGAAATAACCAAACCGAAACAGTACCGTGTGGCGACAAACACTGACACGGAAACAAACACCCACAAACCAACAGTGAAACCCAGGCTACCCAAGTATGATTCTCAATGAGAGACAACTAACGACACCTGCCTCTGATTGAGAGCCATACGAGGCCGAAACAGAAACCAAACATAGAAAAACAAACATAGACTGCCCAACCCAACTCACGTCCTGACCATACTAAATAAAGACAAAACAAAGGAAATAAAGGTCAGAACGTGACACTGTCTCCCTCACTCACTCTATCCTCTATCTCTCCATCATCTCTCACTCTATCCTCTATCTCTCCGTCATCTCTCTCTATCCTCTATCTCTCCATCGTCTCTCACTCTATCATCTCTCTCCATCGTCTCTCACTCTATCCTCTCTCTCACCATTACTCACTCAGTCTTCTCTATCATCATCTCTCACAATATCCTCTCTCATCATCTCTCATTCTATCCTCTCTCTCGCTCCATCTCTCACTCACTCAGTCCTCTCTCTCTCCATCTCTCTCACTCAGTTCTCTATTGCTATCATCACCTATCACTCTATCCTCTCTTCATTTCTCACTCTCTATCCTCTTTCTCTCCATCTCTCGCAATATCCTCTCTCTCTCCATCAACTCTCACTCTATCCTCTCTCACTCCATCACCTCTCACTCCATCTTAGGTGTCTGTGTGTATCTGTGTGTGTAAGCCTTCTACTCTGCCTCTCAAATATTATCCACATCCCCTCATCACTGTTAAGGCTGTTACATAACTCCACTGATGAGAAACACAACAGACAGAATACAAAAGAAGCATATCAGAAGCATTGTAACAGTAGCATCCTTCAGATAGTGAGACTTTATTGCTTGTAATCAGCTCCAGACTGAGTGTGTGTTCTGAGAGGAAGAGGAGAGATCAGCTTACTGCCTGACTGGCTGACTGGCTGGCTGGCTGGCTGACTGACTGACTGACTGACTGATTGACTGACTGGCTGGCGGACTGGATGACTGACTGACTGACTGACTGACTGACTGACTGACTGACTGGCTGGCTGGCTGGCTGGCTGACTGACTGGCTGACTAACTGGCTGGCGGACTGGCTGGCTGGCTGGCTGACTGACTGACTGACTGACTGACTGACTGGCTGGCTGGCTGGCTGACTGACTGGCTGACTAACTGGCTGGCGGACTGGCTGGCTGGCTGACTGACTGACTGACTGATTGACTGACTGGCAGGTGGACTGGATGACTGACTGACTGACTGGCTGACTAACTGCCTGACTAACTAGCTGACTGGCTGACTGACTGGCTGACTAACTGGCTGACTAACTAGCTGACTGGCTGACTGACTGGCTGACTAACTGTCTGACTAACTAGCTGACTGGCTGACTGACTGGCTGACCAACTGGCTGACTAACTAGCTGACTAACTAGCAGACTGGCTGACTGCATGGATAGATCATAGGGAGTTTTACTGGTGCTTGTCTATACAAAACACACTTCAACTCACTGACTTGTATTTTATTCAAGCTATTCAAGACTCATGATTATGCATGGGTGACTGTTCTCACAGACTTAAACACAGCATCCTAAGCCCGGTGACATACCTGTACACGTGTGTGTGTGTGTGTGTGTGTGTGCGTGTGTGTGTGTGTGTGTGTGTGTGTGTGTGTGTGTGTGTGTGTGTGTGTGTGTGTGTGTGTGTGTGTGTGTGTGTGTGTGTGTGTGTTGAAAACGATTATGCCATCGCTCAAAGATGAAATTGACATAATGGGGATTGTCAAGCAGAACATGTTCTCCTCAAACACTATTCTTGGAGCTTGGAGGAGAAATCATTCCTCTCTCTCTCCACAGTCCGTATTCAACGTCCATCCCTGTCTGAAGACGTCGGGAGATGACGTGGAAACTCCGATTACAAGTTTGAATCCAACAATAGAAAGTCTTTTTAGATTTTTGTTTTAAGCCCAAACCTTAACCCTTACCTTAACCATTTTGAGTTAATGACTAACCTTAAGATTTCAGAGTTAAAGCATAAACTTAACCCTAACCTTAAGAATTCTGAAAAATGCCTAAACTTAACCTTAAACAATTTGAAATGTTATGTTGCAACAACATCAAAATTCTACGTTTCATAAACATGGACAAACATCTAATTCTGGCGTGAGACTGTGAGAACTATCTGCTCTCCATCCCTCCACCCGATCTCACCCCCTGGCATTATCACAATCAATATCTAGTTCCCTTTCCCTGTTTCACCCTTTCCTCTTTATCCCTCTCTATTCTCCTCTCATCACCTCTCCACCTTCCTCTCCCACCTGTCACCCTGTTGTGGTACCTCTCCCACCTGTCACCCTGTTGTGGTACCTCTCCACCTGTCACCCTGTTGTGGTACCTCTCCACCTGTCACCCTGTTGTGGTACCTCTCCCACCTGTCACCCTGTTGTGGTACCTCTCCACCTGTCACCCTGTTGTGGTACCTCTCCACCTGTCACCCTGTTGTGGTACCTCTCCACCTGTCACCCTGTTGTGGTACCCTGTCACCCTGTTGTGGTACCTCTCCCACCTGTCCCCTGTTGTGGTACCTCTCCACCTGTCACCCTGTTGTGGTACCTCTCCACCTGTCACCCTGTTGTGGTACCTCCACCTGTCACCCTGTTGTGGTACCCACCTGTCACCCTGTTGTGGTACCTGTCACCTGTCACCCTGTTGTGGTACCTCTCCCACCTGTCACCCTGTTGTGGTACCTCTCCACCTGTCACCCTGTTGTGGTACCTCTCCACCTGTCACCCTGTTGTGGTACCTCTCCACCCACCTGTCACCCTGTTGTGGTACCTCTCCACCTGTCACCCTGTTGTGGTACCTCTCCTGTCACCTGTCACCCTGTTGTGGTACCTCTCCACCTGTCACCCTGTTGTGGTACCTCTCCACCTGTCACCCTGTTGTGGTACCTCTCCACCTGTCACCCTGTTGTGGTACCTCTCCACCTGTCACCCTGTTGTGGTACCTGTCACCCTGTTGTACCTCTCCACCTGTCACCCTGTTGTGGTACCTCTCCACCTGTCACCCTGTTGTGGTACCTCTCCACCTGTCACCCTGTTGTGGTACCTCTCCACCTGTCACCCTGTTGTGGTACCTCTCCACCTGTCACCCTGTTGTGGTACCTCTCCACCTGTCACCCTGTTGTGGTACCTCTCCACCTGTCACCCTGTTGTGGTACCTCTCCACCTGTCACCCTGTTGTGGTACCTCTCCACCTGTCACCCTGTTGTGGTACCTCTCCACCTGTCACCCTGTTGTGGTACCTCTCCACCTGTCACCCTGTTGTGGTACCTCTCCACCTGTCACCCTGTTGTGGTACCTCTCCACCTGTCACCCTGTTGTGGTACCTCTCCACCTGTCACCCTGTTGTGGTACCTCTCCACCTGTCACCCTGTTGTGGTACCTCTCCACCTGTCACCCTGTTGTGGTACCTCTCCACCTGTCACCCCCTGTTGTGGTACCTCTCCACCTGTCACCCTGTTGTGGTACCTCTCCACCTGTCACCCTGTTGTGGTACCTGTCACCCTGTTGTGGTACCTCTCCACCTGTCACCCTGTTGTGGTACCCTGTCACCCTGTTGTGGTACCTCTCCACCTGTCACCCTGTTGTGGTACCTCTCCACCTGTCACCCTGTTGTGGTACCTCTCCACCTGTCACCCTGTTGTGGTACCTCTCCACCTGTCACCCTGTTGTGGTACCTCTCCACCTGTCACCCTGTTGTGGTACCTCTCCACCTGTCACCCTGTTGTGGTACCTCTCCACCTGTCACCCTGTTGTGGTACCTGTCACCCTGTTGTGGTACCTCTCCACCTGTCACCCTGTTGTGGTACCCACCTGTCACCCTGTTGTGGTACCTCTCCACCTGTCACCCTGTTGTGGTACCTCTCCACCTGTCACCCTGTTGTGGTACCTCTCCACCTGTCACCCTGTTGTGGTACCTCTCCACCTGTCACCCTGTTGTGGTACCTCTCCACCTGTCACCCTGTTGTCACCCTGTTGTACCTCTCCACCTGTCACCCTGTTGTGGTACTTCTCCACCTGTCACCCTGTTGTGGTACCTCCACCTGTCACACCTGTCACCCTGTTGTGGTACCTCTCCACCTGTCACCCCGTTGTGGTACTTCTCCACCTGTCACCCTGTTGTGGTACCTCTCCACCTGTCACCCTGTTGTGGTACCTCTCCCACCTGTCACCCTGTTGTGGTACCTCTCCACCTGTCACCCTGTTGTGGTACCTCTCCACCTGTCACCCTGTTGTGGTACCTCTCCACCTGTCACCCTGTTGTGGTACCTCTCTGCATGACACCCTGTTGTGGTACCTCTCTGCATGACACCCCTCCATTTTAAGCCCACTACGATGGAGGTCAGAGGACACAGGAAGCACAGGCAGCTTCAGCTCTATAATGTCCTTTAGCTTATACCTGCAAAGTGTTCTGTACTGTGTAACCACTAAACCATAACACCTATTAAACTCAGCAAGTAAAGAAACATCCTCTCACTGTCAACTGTGTTTATTTTCAGCAAACTTAACATGTAAATATTTGTATGAACATAACAAGATTCAACAACTGAGACATAAACTGAACAAGTTCCACAGACTTGTGACTAACAGAAATTGAATAATGTGTCCCTGAGCAAAGGGGGGGTCAAAATCAAAAGTAACAGTCAGTGCCTGGTGTGGCCACCAGCTGCATTAAGTACTGCAGTGCATCTCCTTCTCATGGACTGCACCAGATTTGCCAGTTCCTGCTGTGAGATGCTACCCCACTCTTCCACCAAGGGGGAGAGGGGGGGGGGGGTGGCCCTAGCCCTCACCCTCCGATCCAACAGGTCCTAGACGTGCTCAATGGGATTGAAATCTGGGCTCTTCGCTGGCCATGGCAGAACACTGACATTCCTGTCTTGCAGGAATCACGCACAGAACGAGCAGTATGGCTGGTGGCATTGTCATGCTGGAGGGTCATGTCAGGATGAGCCTGCAGGAAGGGTACCAGATGAGGGAGGAGAATGTCTTCACTGTAATGCATAGCGCGGAGATTGCCTGCAATGACAACAAGCTCAGTCCGATGATGCTGTGACACCGCCCCAGACCATGACGGACCCTCCACCTCCAAATCCATCCTGCTCCAGAGTTCAGGCCTCGGTGTAACCCTCATTCCTTCCTCAATCCAACCATCACCCCTGGTGAGACAAACCCGCTACTCGTCAGTGAAGAGCACTTTTTGCCAGTCCTGTCTGGTCCAGTGACGGTGGGTTTGTGCCCATAGGCGACGTTGTTAGCTGGTGATGTCTGGTGGGGACCTGCCTTACAACAGGCCTACAAGCCCTTAGTCCAACCTCTCTCAGGCTATTGCAGACAGTCTGAGCACTGATGAAGGGATTGTGCGCTCCTGGTGTAACTCGGGCAGTTGTTGTTGCCATCCTGTACCTGTCCCACAGGTGTGATGTTCGGATGTACCGATCCTGTGCTGTTGTACAGATGTACCGATCCTCTCTTTTTCTCGCCCTGAGCCTGACCCTGAGCCTGCCTTGCCTGTCCTGAGCCAGACCCTGACCCCCTGACCCTGAGCCTGCCTTGCCTGTCCTGAGCCTGACCCTGACCCTGACCCTGACCCTGACCCTGAGCCTGACCCTGACCCTGACCCTGAGCCTGACCCTGACCAGACCTGAGCCTGACCCTGACCCTGACCCTGAGCCTGACCCTGAGCCTGACCCTGACCCTGAGCCTGACCCTGAGCCTGACCCTGACCCTGACCCTGAGCCTGACCCTGAGCCTGAGCCTGACCCTGAGACTGAGCCTGAGCCTGACCCTGAGCCTGACCCTGACCCCGAGCCTGACCCCGAGCCTGACCCTGAGCCTGACCCTGAGCCTGAGCCTGAGCCTGAGCCTGACCCTGACCCTGACCCTGACCCTGAGCCTGAGCCTGACCCTGAGCCTGAGCCTGAGCCTGACCCTGACCCTGACCCTGACCCTGACCCTGACCCTGAGCCTGACCCTGACCCTGAGCCTGCCTGCCGTCCTGTACCTTTGCTTCTGTTTCTGTAATAAACATTGTTACTTGGACACGGTCTGCTTCTGGGTCTTACCTCATCCTGATAGTGAGAGCTCGTTGACAACCTATCTATCAGAATGGACAGCATGCAACACTATGATGAAGACTACACATTAAAAACTGGATGTGATGGTGCACATCGTGCTGTACATGACATCCCTGTTGTAGTGACAATGTCTCCCAAATGGCACCCTATTACCGATTTAGTTCACTGTATAGGAAATAGGTTGCCATTTGGGACTCACATAATACTTCCTAAATTCTGGGTTGTGGTGACTTTGTATTAGATCGCCGTGCAGTTTAAAAAGTCTCTGGCTAAAGGCTGTAGATTGGTCACAACACAACAGTGTATTACCACTGGTACAGCTCACTGAACTAAAGCTGATTGTCTGATATCCATACAGCCAGCTGTATTCCCATCAGAATGCAGTGTGTCCAGGGCTGTGATCAGCAGCACATGAACATGGGCCTCTGAATGAGTTGCATTGTACAGTAGATTGGCTGTGTCTGGTGTTAGACTTGGCAGGCCTTGCTGCCACTGCATTAATGTATTCCACCCCAGGCTCTTTGCATGGTCCACGCACGCACACACACACACACACACACACACACACACACACACACACACACACACACACACACACACACACACACGGAAAGATAAAGCACCATGGCCATTCTGTGAAAGTGGTTTAGGTTGCAGGGCACAAACAGTTTTAACATGCTGAGAATAAGTAGCTAACAGATGTCTGACTCTTAGTAAACCACAACATCCTGCAGGCATCACTTACAGAGACCACTTTCTATCCCTCTATTTCTCTCTCTCTCTCTGTCCTTTTCTCTCTACCTCTCTCTCTGACTCTCTCTCTCACTGTCCTCTCTCTCTCTACCTCTGTCCTTCTCTCTCTACCACTCCCTCTGACTCTCTCTCTCTGTCCTTCTCTCTCTACCACTCCCTCTGACTCTCTCTCTCTCTGTCCTTCTCTCTCTACCCCTACCTCTGACTCTCTCTGTCCCCTCTCTCTACCTCTCTCTACTTCTCTCTCTACCTCTCTCTCTACCACTCCCTCGGACTCTCTCTCTCTGTCCTTCTCTCTCTACCACTCCCTCTGACTCTCTCTCTCTGTCCTTCTCTCTCTACCTCTCCCTCTGACTCTCTCTCTCGGTCCTCTCTCTCTCTCTCTCTCTACCTCTTTCTACCTCTTTCTAGCTTTCTCTCTACCTCTCTCTGTCCTTCTCTTTCTACCTCTACCTCTGACTCTCTCTTTGTCCCCACTCTCTCTGTCCCTTCTCTCTCTGTGATTCTATCTCTACCTCTGACTCTCTCTCTGTCCTTCCTTCTCTCTCTCACTCTCTCCCTCTCTGTTTCTCTCTCTCTCTCTGTCTCTCTCTCTGTGTCTCTCTCTCTCTGTCTGTCTCTCTCTCTCTCTCTCTGTCTCTCTCTATGTCTGTCTCTTTCTCTCTCTCTCTCTACCTCTACCTCTACCATTACCTCTGACGCTCTCACTTTCTCTCTCTCTGTTCTAGTGCCCTTGTCTCTCTCGCTTTCTCTCTCGCTTTCTCTCTCTCTCTCCCTCTGTTAGAGCCGATTTGGACATATTTGTATAAAAGACTGAACTTACGGAGCTTCATGTATATTTGTGTAAATATATTAAATATTAATGTACATGAAGAAATATTAGGTACGTACCTTTATGATTTATATTCACCTGATTGAGATATATTCATTTGTTAGTGTAACTCAGTTTTTGCCCCCCCCCCCCCTCTTGCCCATTCATTGTATTGTGGTAAGTGTGTTAGGATAAAGGCAGGAAGTTGGGCCTTCGGGGGAGGGAGTCCTTGCAGTCATACATACAAACAGGTCATATTATGTATTTTCCATATCAAGTAATCTATGTTTTAAGTTGATTGGAGAATCACTTCTTTGTAAGATATAAGAAGAATAAACATTTTTGTTGCACCATATCCCTGGATCTCATTGAATGGTTGGTCGTTTGGAAACCTTGAGTGTGGACTGTATGCGTACCAAACAACCATGCTTCAGTCTTGGGCAGTGGCTATGGTAAAGAGGAAAGGAAGCCACTACAACCTCTCTCTCTGTCCTTATACAGTGTACAGTGTTGTAACGATGTGCAAATAGTTCAAGTACAAAAGAGAAAATAAATCAACAACATAAAATTGTATTTACAATGTTGTTTTTCTTCACTGGTTGCCATTTTCTTGTGGCAACAGGTTACAAATCTTAATGCTGTGATTGCACACTGTGGTATTTCACCCATTAGATATGGGTGTTTACAGACAGATTATTTCACTAACAATTCACTGTATTCCAGTGGGTCAGAAGTTTACATACACTAAGTTGACTGTGCCTTTAAACAACTTGGAAAATTCCAGACAGTGATAGCATGGCTTTAGAAGCTTCTGATAGGCTAATTAACATCATTTGAGTCCATTGGAGGTGTGCCTGTCGATATATTTCAAAGCCTATCTTCAAACTCAGTGCCTCTTTGCTTGACATCATGGGAAATCAAAAGAAATCAGCCAAGTCCTCAGAAAAAAATTGTTGACCTCCACAAGTCTGGTTCATCCTTGGGAGCAATTACCAAATGCCTGAAGGTACCACATTCATCTGTACAAACAATAGTAAACAAGTATAAACACCATGGGACCACGCAGCCGTCATACAGCTCAGGAAGGAGACACGTTCTGTCTCCTAGAGATGAATGTACTTTGGTGCAAAAAGTGCAAATCAATCCCAGAACAACAGCAAAGGACCTTGTGAAGATGCTGGAGGAAACAGGTACAAAAGTATCTATATCCACAGTAAAACGAGTCCTATATCAACATAACCCAGCAAGGAAGAAGCCACTGCTCCAAAATCGCCATAAAAAGTCGGACTACAGTTTGCAACTGCATATGAGGACAAAGATCGTACTTTTGGAGAAATGTCCTCTGGTCTGATGAAACAAAAATAGAACTGTTTGGCCATAATAACTATCGCTATGTTTGGAGGAAAAAGGGGGAGGCTTGCAAGCCGAAGAACACCATCCCAACCATGAAGCTCGGGGGTGGCAGCATCATGTTGTGGGGGTGCTTTGCTGCAAGAGGGACTGGTGCACTTCACAAAATAGATGGTATCATAAGGGAGGGAAATTATGTGGATATATTGAAGCAACATCTCAAGACATCAGTCAGGAAGTTAAAGCTTGGTTGCAAATGGGTCTTCCAAATGGACAATGACCCCAAGCATACTTCCAAAGTTGTGGCAAAATGGCTTAAGGACAACAAAGTCAAGGTATTGGAGTGGCCATCACAAACCCTGACCTCAATCCTATAGAAAATGTGTGGGAAGAACTGAAAAATTGTGTGTGAGCAAGGAGGCCTACAAACCTGACTCAGTTACTCCAGCTCTGTCAGGAGGAATGGGCCAAAATTCACCCAACTTATTATGGGAAGTTTGTGCAATCCTACCCGAAACGCTTGACCCAAGTTAAACTATTTAAATGCAATGCTACCAAATACTAATTGAGTGTATGTAAACTTCTGACCCACTGGGAATGTGATGAAAGAAGTAAACGCTGAAATAAATCATTCTCTTGACTATTTTTCTGACATTTTGCATTCTTAAAATAAAGTGGTGATCCTATCTGACCTAAGGCAGTGATTGTTTACTAGAATTAAATGTCAGGAATTGTGAAAAACTGAGTTTAAATGTATTTGGCTAAGGTGTATGTAAACTTCCGACTTCAACTGTATGTGTATCGAATATGGTCATACATTTGGCAGGAGGTTAGGAAATGCAGCTCATTTTCCACCTCATTTTGTGGGCAGTGTGCACATATCCTGTCATCTCTCACCTACGGCGACCTTTCTCAATAACAAGGCTATGCTCAGTGAGTTTGTACATAGTCAAAGCTTTCCTTAATTTTGGGTCAGTCACAGTGGACAGGTATTCTGCCAAATATCATTCTAGTTTGCTTTGAATTTTTGTTAATTCTTTCCAATAGTCAAGTAATTATCCTTTTGTTTTCTCATGATTTGGTTGGGTCTAATTGTATTGCTGTCCAGGGGCTCTGTGGGGTGTGTTTGTGTTTGTGAATAGAGCCCCTTACCAGCTTGCTTAGGGGACTCTTCTCCAGGTTCATCTCTCTGTAGGTGATGGCTTTGTTATGGAAGGTTTAGGAAACGCTTCCTTTTAGGTTGTTGTCGAATTTAACGTCTCTTTTCTGGATTTTGATAATTAGCGGGTATCGGACTAATTCTGCTCTGCATATATTATTTGCTGTTTTACATTGTACACTGAGGGTATTTTTGCAGAATGCTGCATGCAGAGTCTTAATTTGGTGTTTGTCCTATTTTGTGAATTCTTGGTTGGTGAGCAGACCCCAGACTTCACAACCATAAAGGGCAATGGGTTCTGTAACTGATTCAAGTATTTTTTGCCAGATCCTAATTGCTATGTCAAATGTTATGTTCCTTTTGATGGCTTAGAAAGCCCCATCTTGCCTTGTTTCTCAGATCGTTCACAGCTTTGTGGAAGTTACCTGTGGCGCTGATGTTTAGGCCGAGGTATGTATAGTTTTTTGTGTGGTCTAGGGCAACGGTGTCTAGATGGAATTTGTATTTGTGGTCCTGGGGACTGGACCTTTTTTGGAACACCATTATTTTGTTTTTACTGAGATTCACTGTCAGGGCCCAGGTCTGACAGAATCTGTGCAGAAGATCTAGGTGCTGCTGTAGGCCCTACTTGGTTGGGGACAGAAGCACCAGATCATCAGCAAACAGTAGACATTTGACTTCAGATTCTAGTAGGGTGAGGCATGGTGCTGCAGACTGTTCTAGTGCCCTTGCCAATTTGTTTATATATATGTTGAAGAGGGTGGGGCTTAAGCTGCACCCCTGTCTCACCCCACAGGCCTGTGGAAAGAAATGTGTTTTTGCCCATTTTAACCAAACACGTGTTGCTTGTGCATATGGACTTTATAATGTCACATGTTTTTCCCCCAACACCACTTTCCATCAGTTTGTATTGCAGACCCTCATGATAAATTGAGTCAAAGGCTTTTTTGAAGTCAACAAAGCATGAGAAGACTTTGCCCTTGTTTTCGTTAGTTTGTTTGTCAATTAGGGTATACAGGGTGAATACGTGGTCTGTCGTACGGTAATATGGTAAAAAGCCAATTTGAAATTTGCTCAATACATTGTTTTCACTGAGAAAATGTACAAGTCTGCTGTTAATGATAATGCAGAGGATTGTCCCAAGGTTGCTGTTGACGCATATCCCACGGTAGTTATTGGGGTCAAATTTGTCTCCACTTTTGTGGATTGGGGTGATCAGTCCTTGGTTCCAAATATTGGGGAAGATGCCAGAGATGAGGATGATGTTAAAGAGTTTATTTTATATTTTATCATTTCATGTAGGATACCATCAACATCAGAGGTCTTTTTGAGTTGGAGGGTTTCTATTTTGTCCTGTAGTTCATTCAATGTAATTGGAGAATCCAGTGGGTTCTGGAAGTCTTTAATAGCTTATTCTAAGATTTGTAATTGATCAAGTATGTGTTTTTGCTGTTTGTTATTTCTTATAGGAACAAAAAGATTAGAGAAGTGGTTTATCCATACATCTCCGTTTTGGATAGATAACTCTTTGTGTTGTTGTTGGTTTAGTGTGTTCCAATTTTTCCAGAAGTGGTTAGAGTCTATGGATTCTTCAATTACATTGATCTGATTACTGACCAGCTGTTCCTTCATTTTCTGTAGTGTATTTCTGTATTGTTTTAGTGATTCACCATAGTGAAGGCGTAGACTTCTCAATTTCTTTCTTAGGTTTTAGCATTCTTCATCAAACCATTTGTCATTGTTGTTCATTTTCTTAGGTTGTCTGCTTGACATTAGGGAAGCTGAAAGGTCAAATATACTGTTTAGGCTTTCTACTGCCAAGTTTACAACATAACTTTTACAGTGAAATGTTTTGTCCAGGTGTTTGAAATGGATTGAATGTGTTGTTGCCTAATTGTTTTTGGTCATGTTTTACACTACTTTCCTTCCATCTATAGCATTTCTTAATATTGTGCAGGTCCCTTGGCTTCGATGCCTCATTACGTACTATTGCTCTGTCCAGGTAGACTGTGATCTTTATGTGATCTGATAGGAGTGTTAGTGGGCTGACTGTGAACACTCTGAGAGACTCTGGGTTGAGGTCAGTGATAAAGTCATCTACAGTACTACTGCCAAGAGATGAGCTGTAGGTCTCTCTTTCAATGCTTCTCCGCCTCTCCCTTACACTCGTTCTCTCCTTTTCATCTGTTGATACTGTGGGTACTGCAAAGATGCTCCCATAATTGTACTATTGAATTAAAATTATATAATAATTCATAGCTCTCTCCCCTCTACCCTTCCTTCCCTCTGCTTCAAAGATACTCTAAGACAGTACCTTACTGTCTGAATGAGAATAAACAATCGCTCTGATGTGAGCACATTATAAATGGGAAAACCGTATATGCACTCATATCAGCCATTTCGGATCATGGGTTAACCCAGCAGTTCATGAGTTAACCCACGAGTTAACTCCACAGTTGCTTTGGTGCAGTGTTGTGGCAGGCTTATATCCTGAAACTGGGATGTGACCTGTAGACAGATTGGAAAGGCACTCAGAGATCTTGCCTGAGGGAAAGAGCCCTCTTGGGCCTTGCTGTATATGGATGGATTTAAAATGAGATTCTGTAGAACAAATGGGAACTGAGAATGTGTCAGTGAGTCATATGTACAGTAAATGCTCTCTCTCTCTCACACACACACACGCACACATATACACACACACAGTTCCTTGACTCCTATGTGTGTCCCTCTCTTTGTAGGATGGTGGAGTACTCGTTGGACCTGCAGAACATCAACCTCTCAGCCATTAGGACAGTCAGGGTCCTCAGACCCCTCAAAGCCATCAACAGAGTACCCAGTGAGTTCTGTCTCTCTGGCCTCTCTCTCTCTCTCTCTCTCTCTCTCTCTCTCTCTCTCTCTCTCTCTCTCTCGCTCACTCTCGCTTTCTGTCTCTCTTAGTCTGTCTCTTTCTGTCTGTCTCTCGCTCTCTCTCTCTGCCTTGTTTATCTCTGTTTGTCTGTCTGTCTCTGTCTGTCTGTCTGTCTGTCTGTCTGTCTGTCTGTCTGTCTGTCTGTCTGTCTGTCTGTCTGTCTGTCTGTCCGTCCGTCCGTCCGTTTGTTTGCATGTGATGTCTACACTGAGTGTACAAAACATTAGGAACGTCCACTCTTTCCATGACATAGACTGATCAGGTGAATCCAGGTGAAAGCTATGATCCCTTATTGATGTAACTTGTTCAATCCGCTTCAATCAGTATAGATGAAAGGGAGGAGACAGGTTAAATAAGGATCTTGGCCTTGAGACAATTGAGACATGGATTGTGTATGTGTGCCATTCAGAGAGTGAATGGGCAAGACGAAAGATTTAAGTGCATTTGAACAGGATATGGTAGTAGGTGCCAGGCTCACTGGTTTGATTGTGTCAATAACTGCAACGCTGCTGGGTTTTTCACAGTCAACAGTTTCCCGTGTATCAAGAATGGTCCACCATCCAAAGGACATCCAGCCAACTTGACACAACTGTGGGAAGCATTGGAGTCAACATGGGCCAGCATCCCTGTGGAACACTTTCGACACCTTGTAGAGTCCATGTCCCAACGAATTGAGCCTGTTCTGAGGGCAAAACCTGGGGTGCAACTCAATATTAGGAAGGTGTTCCTAATGTTTTCTCCATTCAATCAGTACAGTCATTGTATATGTCCTTTGACTTTGCTGTGATCCTCTACTCTGTTCTAACTGCAGAACCCCAGGACAGTGCTGTTTG
>NW_027012535.1:433976-446476 GCF_036934945.1 Oncorhynchus masou masou
CTCGGACAGTGATACTCCCCAGCCTGCGTCCAGGGTCCTGCTCCATCCAGGATCTCCCCAGCCTCCTCCTGCGGGACGGCGATACTCCCCAGCCTGCGTCCAGGGTCCTGCCCCATCCAGGATCTCCTCCTGGACGGCGATACTCCCCAGCCTGCGTCCAGGGTCCTGCCCCATCCAGGATCTCCTCCTCGGACGGCGATACTCCCCAGCCTGCGTCCAGGGTCCTGCTCCATCCAGGATCTCCTCCTTCGGACGGCGATACTCCCCAGCCTGCGCGGAAAGAGGACCAGGCCAGAGAGAAAGAGGACCAATTTTTGTATGAAACATTTAACTAGGTGTAACGTTCCTCCTTAGTCCTGCTCCATCCAGGATCTCCTCCTGGACGGCGATACTCCCCAGCCTGCGTCCAGGGTCCTGCTCCATCCAGGATCTCCTCCTTCGGACGGCGATACTCCCCAGCCTGCGTCCAGGGTCCTGCCCCATCCAGGATCTCCTCCTTCGGACGGCGATACTCCCCAGCCTGCGTCCAGGGTCCTGCCCCATCCAGGATCTCCTCCTTCGGACGGCGATACTCCCCAGCCTGCGTCCAGGGTCCTGCCCCATCCAGGATCTCTCCTCCTCGGACGGCGATACTCCCCAGCCTGCGGGTCCCGGCCAGGGTCCTGCCCAGGATCTCCTCCTTCGGACGGCGATACTCCCCAGCCTGCGAGGGTCCTGCTCCATCCAGGATCTCCTCCCTCGGACAGCGATACTCCCCAGCCTGCGTCCAGGGTCCTGCTCCATCCAGGATCTCCTCCCTCGGACGGCGATACTCCCCAGCCTGCGTCTCCTGCTCCATCCAGGACAGCGATACTCCCCAGCCTGTGTCCAGGGTCCTGCTCCATCCACGGATCCCCAGCCTCCTCCTGCCCATCAGGATCTCCTCCCTCGGACAGGCGATACTCCCCAGCCTGCGTCCAGGGTCCTGCTCCATCCAGGATCTCCTCCCTCGGACGGCGATACTCCCCAGCCTGCGTCCAGGGTCCTGCTCCATCCAGGATCTCCTCCCTCGGACGGCGATACTCCCCCTGCGTCCAGCCTGCGTCCAGGGTCCTGCTCCATCCAGGATCTCCTCCTCGGACGGCGATACTCCCCAGCCTGCGTCCAGGGTCCTGCTCCATCCAGGATCTCCTCCCTCGGACAGCGATACTCCCCAGCCTGCGTCCAGGGTCCTGCTCCATCCAGGATCTCCTCCCTCGGACGCGATACTCCCCAGCCTGCGTCCAGGGTCCTGCTCCATCCAGGATCTCCCCAGCCTGCGTCCAGGGTCCTTCGGACGGCGATACTCCCCAGCCTGCGTCCAGGGTCCTGCTCCATCCAGGATCTCCTCCCTCGGACGGCGATACTCCCCAGCCTGCGTCCAGGGTCCTGCTCCATCCAGGATCTCCTCCCTCGGACGGACGATCTCCCCAGCCTGCGTCCAGATACTCCCCAGCCTGCGTCCAGGGTCCTGCTCCATCCAGGATCTCCTCCCTCGGACGGCGATACTCCCCAGCCTGCGTCCAGGGTCCTGCTCCATCCAGGATCTCCTCCTCGGACGGCGATACTCCCCAGCCTGCGTCCAGGGTCCTGCTCCATCCAGGATCTCCTCCCAGGTCTATTCCTAATGACCATGCTGCTTGGTCCGTTGGTGGTGGGATCTTCTGTAACGTTCGTCGTTAGAATGAGACCAAGGTGCAGCGTGGTATGCCTACATTTTCTTTTAATTTTAAATGTTCCACTCTTACTCTGCCAAAAAGAAAGAAATAGACAACATAGAATGCCCACCCCAAATCACACCCTGACCTAACCAAATAGAGAAATAAAACGGCTCTCTAAAGTCAGGGCGTGACACTAGGTAAGTCCTACGTGGCTGTCTCTGTCCCACCCGTTTCCCCAAGGTGTCTGCAGCATTGTGACGTATTTGTAGGCATATCATTGGAAGATTGACCATAAGAGACTACATTTTCCAGGTGTCCGCCCGGTGTCCTCTTAAGCTGTAAACACTCCTAGTTGGAAGTCACCTTTCAGAAAGGTGTAGGATAATGCTGTAACAATATAGCCATGTCTTACTAACGTTAAACACCTTTTGCATGAATGGTGGACACTTTAAGCACTGCTAAGAGTGTGCAAATCTGTTATCAAGGTCAAATGTGGCTACTTTGAAGAATCTCAAATATAAAATATATTCGACTTGTTTAACACTTTTTTGGTTACTACACGATTACATATTTGTTATTTCATAGTTTGTATGTCTTCACTATTATTCTGCTATGTAGAAAATAGTCAAAATAAAGAAAAACCCTGGAATGAGTAGGTGTGTCAAAACTTTTGACTGGTTCTGTATATATATATATATATATATATATATATATATATATATATATATATATATATATATGCAATTTGTACTATATGTTTAGAATATGTAAGTGCTTAAGATGCCATTCTTTAATTATCTATTTAATTAGTTAATTGTCCATGGCAGCTTTCAGATTGGAGCTTCAGCTTGTGTTGCAGGAAGCTCAGCTCAAGAACAGTATTAACTAATGCTAAGGGTTAGCCAGAGTGGTTGGATGCTTAATTGAAGGACCCTTGTGTATTAGCCAGGGAGTATGCTAATGGTGAGATGAGAGGTTGCAATGGGAGGTGATTAGCTGGAGTAGGTGAATGTTACAGTGGAGGACAGCACACCTCTCCTGGTTTATCTACATCTCTCTCCTCTTCCTCTACTGTCGTTGCCCTCTCTCTCCACCTCTCTCCTTCTTTCTCCCCCCTTTGTCTTCCTTTCCTTTCTCACTCTCTCTCCCTTTATCGTCCTCTCCTTTCTCACTCTCCCTCCCTTTGTCTTCCTCTCCTTTCTCACTCCCCCTCCCTTTATCGTCCTCTCCTTTCTCACTCCCCCTCCCTTTATCGTCCTCTCCTTTCTCCCTCTCCCTCCCTTTATCTTCCTCTTCTTTCTCACTCTCCCTCCCTGTGTCTCTCCCTCCCTCTTCCTCTCCTTTCTCACTCTCCCTCCCTTTGTCTTCCTCTCCTTTCTCACTCTCCCTCCCTTTGTCTTCCTCTCCTTTCTCACTCTCCCTCCCTTTATCTTCCTCTTCCTTTCTCACTCTCCCTCCCTTTATCTTCCTCTCCTTTCTCACTCTCCCTCCCTCCCTCCCTGTCTTCCTCTCCTTTCTCACTCTCCCTCCCTTTGTCTTCCTCTCCTTTCTCACTCTCCCTCCCTGTGTCTTCCTCTCCTTTCTCACTCTCCCTCCCTGTGTCTTCCTCTCCTTTCTCACTCTCCCTCCCTGTGTCTTCCTCTCCTTTCTCACTCTCCCTCCCTTTGTCTTCCTCTCCTTTCTCACTCTCCCTCCCTTTGTCTTCCTCTCCTTTCTCACTCTCCCTCCCTTTGTCTTCCTCTCCTTTCTCACTCTCCCTCCCTTTGTCTTCCTCTCCTTTCTCACTCTCCCTCCCTTTGTCTTCCTCTCCTTTCTCACTCTCCCTCCCTTTGTCTTATTCTCCTTTCTCACTCTCGCTCCCTTTCATCTCCCTTCTTGTATTACCTTTCCTTGTCATTCTCTCTCTCCCCTGATTTTTCTCCTTCAACCAAGCTACACCGACAGACTGTACACATCTCCCTCCCTCCCTCCATCCCTCCATCCCTCCATCCCTGACTGGCAGGTGTTTTGTCAGTGGCTTGCTGCTCTGTGCTGAGCCGTGCTGATGCATGCTGTGTTGGGCTGTAGCTAGGCTCCTGGCAGTGGTCCACTTCTCATTCACGCTCCACTACCCCACAGCCTCCACTGTCTGACTGAGCCACGGACTCCTCCTCCTCCACCGCCATCTCTCCTTCTTTTTAATACCTCTCTCTCCTCCCTCTCTCCCTCACACACTAATTCTTCCTGTTATACTGCCCCTCTCTCTTTCTTTAACTTTGTTGTACTTTCCATCATATTTCTCTCTTTCTTTCTTTCTTTCTTTCTTTCTTTCTTTCTTTCTTTCTTTCTTTCTTTCTCTCTCTCTCTCTCTCTCTCTCTCTCTCTCTCTCTCTCTCTCTCTCTCTCTCCTCTCTCTCTCTCTCTTTCCCTCTCTCTCTCTCTATCCCTCTCTCTCTCTCCTCTCTCTCTCTCTCTTTCCCTTTAGCTTCAAATGAACAGGAAACAGTGCAGCCAGTGATCAGACTGGTGGTTATTGATCCTGTTGTGGTTCTCAGTATATCCATGGTCTCTCTCTATGGTCAAGGACAAAGACTATATGTCAGCAGAATACAGCCTGGTATTGAGGAGGAGACAGAATAGACAGACTGGTGAAGGAATGACACCCAAAGGATATGAGCCGTTTACCCTTAGTCAATACAATACTAGAGCCCTAATGCTTTGCTCCTGAGGGGTGTTGTGTATATGTATGACCTATGGGTGACCTATGGGGTGTGCAAGTGTGTGTGTGTGTGTGTGTGTGTGTGTGTGTGTGTGTGTGTGTGTGTGTGTGTGTGTGTGTGTGTGTGTGTGTGTGTGTGTGTGTGTGTGTGTGTGTGTGTGTGTGTGTGTGTGTTTCAGTCAGCATGACATGTGACCTATAGGTGTGTTCCTTTCATGGTCAGGGAGAGAGAGCAAACAGACGATGGAGAGATGAGGAGAGGAGAGGATTTATTTCTCTCAAACAGACAGGTGAATAGTCAGTCTGCTCCTATATAGAGGAAACAGGACACACGTATAAAATGGAAATGACTAGTTCCACTTCAACTGATGATAATCATTTAAAGTCTGGTTTGGTATTTGTACAAAATATAAAATCAAAATCACCTGCCCGGACACTAAGATTGCAGAGGTGTGTGAATGGAATGTTTAAAACCTCTGGTGGGGAGTAATATGATACTCCAAGAGTTGGGTTTGTGGCAGATTCTGCCCAAGTGAGTAAATGATCCCTACGCACTTCTGCTCCGCCTACTTCCTGTTTCTGCTAGTATCCTGTGATAAAAATAGTCAAAATACATGAGGAGTTTGGAATTGGGTAAGTGTGTGTATGTGTGTGTGCGTGCCTGTGGCGTGTTAATGTGTGTGTGTGTGTGTGTGTGTGTGTGTGTGTGTGTGTGTGTGTGTGTGTGTGTGTGTGTGTGTGTGTGTGTGTGTGTGTGTGTGTGTGTGTGTGTGTGTGTGTGTGTGTGTGTGCAGCTGTGCATGTGTGTGCGCATACATCTTTGTGTGCTTACGTGTGTGTGTGTGATCACACATGCATGTTTATAACACACTCTTTCTCTCTCTCTTCCCCCTCCCAGTTCGTCAGGTCTGACCCTACCCGCCCCTTACTACCAGCCGGAGGAGGATGACGAGCGCCCCTTCATCTGCTCTCTGGCCCAGGATAACGGGATCATGTCATGTGGTGACGTCCCGGCCCGGAGGGAGGGGGGAAGGACCTGCTGTCTGGACAGGGAGGATGCCTACCACCGCCAGTCCCTGGGGCTCATCCCTGAACCACTAGTCAACAGTTCAGCCAGTGCAGTGGGTCTCTGTATCAACTGGAACCAGTACTATACTAGATGTCATACTGGACATAATAATCCACACAAGGGGGCGATCAACTTCGATAACATCGTATACGCCTGGATTGTTATCTTCCAGGTAAGAGGGGAGGGGAGATTGGAGAGGAGGGGAGAGGAGAGGAGAGGGGAGGAGAGGAGATGGGGAGAGGTGGGGGATGGGGAGAAGGGGACTGAGAGAGGAGGGAGATGGGAGGGGGAGAGGGAGAGGGGAGAGGAGAGGAGAGGAGAGAGAGAGGGAAGGGAGAGAAGAGGGGAGGGGGGATGGGAGAGGGGGAGGGGAGGGAGAGGGGGGGAGGGGGGGGGGGGGGGGAGGGGAGGGGAGGGGGAGGGGAGGGAGAGGAGAGGAGAGGAGAGGAGAGGAGGGGAGGGAGGGAGAGGAGGAGGAGAGGGGGAGAGGAGAGGAGGGGAGGGAGAGGAGAGGGAGGAGGGGGAGAGAGGGGAGAGGGGAGGGGAGGGAGGGGGGAGAGAGGAGAGGAGAGAGGAGAGGGGAGGGAGAGGAGAGGAGAGGGAGGAGAGGGAGAGGAGAGGAGAGGAGAGGAGAGGAGAGGGAGGGGGGGAGGAGGGGGGGGGGGGATGGGAGAGGGGGAGGGAAGGAGGGAAGGGAGGGGAGATGGGGGAGGGGACTGGATGGGGGAGAGGGGAGGTGATGGGGAGGAGGGGATAGGGGGTGGGGAGATGGGAGGAGGGGATGGGGGTGGGGAGATGGGAGGAGGGGATGGGGGAGGGGATGGGGGAGGGGATGGGGGAAGGGAGGGGATGAGGGAGGGGAGGTGGGGAGAGAGGAGTGGATGAGGGGAGTGGATGGGGAGGGAGAGGGGATGGGAGAGGAGAGGAGGGGGGAGGGGAGGAGGGGATGGGGATGGAGAGGGAGGGGGGGAGGGTGTGGGGAGGACACACAAACACAATAATGCATGCACACCTACAAGTGTACACTCACTCACACACACACACACACACACACACACACACAACACACACACACACACACACACACACACACACACACACACACACACACACACACACACACACACACACACACACACACACAACACACACACAAACCCTCAGCTGGTTGTGTATCTGTCTCCAGGTGATCACCCTGGAAGGCTGGGTAGAGATCATGTACTATGTAATGGATGCTCACTCCTTCTACAACTTCATCTACTTCATCTTCCTCATCATCGTAAGTACACTACACACACCAACATGATGCTATCACAACAAATCTGTACTGTGTTTTGTCAATCAGTTTGTAACTGGGCTTCCACCACAAAACAATGCCCTGTTAGGTTTGCAAAATTCTGATGACAGGAAGCAGGAAATCAGGAATCGTGTAACCAGGATTCCAGGCTAACCTATAGGAAATGTGGGAAAGTTACCAGAATGTTGCAACACTACACCCTATGTGTTGAGTAATTGATTGAGATAGTTTGCTTTGCTTTTATTCATACGCAAAACTGGCCTTCAGTGTATATGGGCAAAGGTCCTCCAACTGAAACATGAGGAGGTAGTGTGATACACTCCTTCCACTCTGGCTTTGTAAGTGATTCCTCTTTCCTGGCCCTCATAATGCTCCCATGGGGCTCGTTTCTGACTGGCAGATTTCAGTGTTAATAGACTTGTAAAATCAGACCGTAAGATACACGGTTTCCAGAATCAATGGCCTGGTAGACAGTAAAGTGAATTTATCTGAGGCTTAATCTCTGTAATGGATGTGAGAGCAAAGAGGGGGCTGAAAGTTTGGCCCCGCCTCCTGTTCCTTCTTACTTTATTGGCGGCTATGTTTTTGAAGAAACACTGAAGAAAACACTGGTGAATACGCCTGAAGATGGAGAAACACTGGTGAATACGATGGAGAAACACTGAAGATGGAGAAACACTGGTGAATACGCCTGAAGATGGAGAAACACTGGTGAATACGCCTGAAGATGGAGAAACACTGGTGAATACGCCTGAAGATGAATACGCCTGAAGATGGAGAAACACTGGTGAATACGCCTGAAGATGGAGAAACACTGGTGAATACGCCTGAAGATGGAGAAACACTGGTGAATAAGATGGAGAAACACTGAAGATGGAGAAACACTGGTGAATACGCCTGAAGATGGAGAAACACTGGTGAATACGCCTGAAGATGGAGAAACACTGGTGAATACGCCTGAAGATGGAGAAGACAGGTGAATACGCCTGAAGATGGAAAACACGCGCCTGAAGATGGAGAAACACTGGTGAATACGCCTGAAGATGGAGAAACACTGGTGAATACGCCTGAAGATGGAGAAACACTGGTGAATACGCCTGAAGATGGAGAAACACTGGTGAATACACCTGAAGATGGAGAAACACTGATGGATGGAAAACACTGGTGAATACACCTGAAGATGGAGAAACACTGGTGAATACGCCTGAAGATGGAGAAACACTGGTGAATACGCCTGAAGATGGAGAAACACTGGTGAATACCCTGAAGATGGAGAAACACTGGTGAATACGCCTGAAGATGAAGATGGAGAAACACTGGTGAATAAGATGGAGAAACACTGGTGAATACGCCTGAAGATGGAGAAACACTGGTGAATACTGAAGATGGAGAAACACTGGTGAATACAAGATGGAGAAACACTGGTGAATACGCCTGAAGATGGAGAAACACTGGTGAATACACCTGAAGATGGAGAAACACTGGTGAATACACCTGAAGATGGAGAAACACTGGTGAATACGCCTGAAGATGGAGAAACACTGGTGAATACGCCTGAAGATGGAGAAACACTGGTGAATACGCCTGAAGATGGAGAAACACTGGTGAATACGCCTGAAGATGGAGAAACACTGGTGAATACGCCTGAAGATGGAGATGCACAGGTTTGTAGAATATCAGGTGGAGGGAGATTAGGGAGAGAGAAGGGAGAAGAGGGAGGAGGAGGGAGAGAAATGGGGTGGAGGAGGGAGAGAGGAGGAGGATAGATGAGGAGAAGGAGGTGGGGAGGAGGGAGAGAGATGGGGTGGGGGAGGAGAATACAGAAGGGAGAAGGAGGGAGAAGAGGGAGGAGGAGGCAGAGGGGGAGAGAGATGGGGAGGAGGTAGAGAGGAGGAAGAGTGATGGGGAGAAGGAGGGAGAGACATGGGAGGATGGTGAGAGAGAGAGATGGGGAGGAGGAGGGAGAGAGAAAGAGGAAGAGGAGGGGGAGAGATGGGGAGAGACGGAGAGGAGGAGAGAGAAATGGGGGAGGAGGAGGAGATACAGTATAAAGAGAGAGAATGAAGGAAAGAGAGGTTTGAATGAGCGATATGAAGAAAGAGTTTGAGAGACAAATGTAGAGAGAGAAGGAGTGATGAGGATATAAGATCAAGGAAAGAGGAGTATGAAAAGAGAGGAGTGAGAGAGGAAGAAAGGGATATGAAAGAGAAGTGTACAAATATAGAGGAATATTGAAAAGAGAGAGGTGAGAAGAGAGGGATGAAAGACAGAGGAGATAAGAGGAGAAGAGAAGAGAGGGTGTCTAGCCTGCATACTTCAGAGAGAAACAGGTTGAGATGTCTCTGTCTCTGCAGGCGTCAGGTTGCTCTGTGGCACCCGGCGGCCATTTTAATCCACGCCTCGCGGCATGCCGTCTGACTAGCGATAGGTCTTAATCCGGTTTGGGTCACAGCGAGTGACCGAATTAGCATTAACGTTTAATTATGAACGATCAGAGTGGTGGGCTCCCGTCGCGAGTGTGTGACACATATGCAGTGCACACACACATACTTGTGATGCGGATCCTAACAGAGAGACATGCTGTCCCCAAGATGATGCCATGTCATCATGTGTTCATATCCCAGCATGCATTGCCAGACGGCCCTCTGAGGACTCGGAGGAAGTGACTGCTGTGAATTATGGGTGATTATTTGAAGGAAAAGAGACGAGATCATATACGGTGTTCACATTCTCAAATAAGCTTATGAGGGAAACATAATTAAGGGAAACAGCAATACTATACAGTTAGACTAGGGGCTCCCGAGTGGCGCAGCGACCTAAGGCACTGTATCTCAGTGCTAGAGGTGTCACTACACACCCTGCTATGAGTCCAGGCTGTATCACAACCGGCTGTGATTGGGAGTCCCATAGGGCGTTGCACATTTCGTCCAGCATCGTCATGGGTCAGGCTTTGGCCAGGGTAGGCCATCATAAATAAGAATTCTTTTCTTAACTGACTTGCCAAGTTAAATTGAAAATAGACTGTTATTGGTTAGCTTTTTGAGAGGACAGTCATAAACCTGTTGCGCTCATGCTCTTATCTTTACGACCACAGAGCTGCTCCTCTCCAGACCCTCCCCTCTAACAACACATTCACATTATTACCATGCAGAGACTCCTCAATGTCATCACCACCAACAGGAGCAGGGGATCTTTTCTAGTCTCTTGAGTTTGTGTTCAAGTCAATCAAACCAGCAATGCAGTAGCTCGTTTTGAATGGTTAAATAAAATCATGGAATGGTTCAGGTTTCTGTAAAACTTACTACTGCAGAGAGTTAGACAAAGAGGTAGACTCCTTTCACAGGTACAGTTGAAGTCGGAAGTTTACATACATTTTAGTTAGAGTCATTAGAACTCATTTTTCAACCACTCCACACATTTCTTGTTAACAAACTATAGTTTTAGCAAGTCAGTTAGGACATCTACTTTGTGGATGACACGAGTCATTTTTCCAAAAATTGTTTACAGACAGATTATTTCACTTATAATTCACTGTATCACAATTCCAGTGGGTCAGATGTTTACATACACTAAATTGACTGTGCCTTTAAACAGCTTGGAAAATTCCAGAAAATGGTGTCATGGCTTTAGAAGCTTCTGATAGGCTAATAGACATCATTTGAGTCAATTGGAGGTGTACCTGTGGATGTATTTCAAGGCCTACCTTCAAACTCAGTGCCTCTTTGCTTGACATCATAGGAAAATCAAAAGGAATCAGCCAAGACCTCAGAAAAAATTGTAGACCTCCACAAGTCTGGTTCAATCTTGGTAGAAATTTCCAAACGCCTGAAGGTACCACATTCATCTGTACAAACAATAGTACACAAGTATAAACACCATGGGACCATGCAGCCGTCACACCACTCAGGAAGGAGACACGTTCTGTCTCCTAGAGATTAACTTACTTTGGTGCAAAAAGTGCAAATCAATCCCAGAACAACAGTAAAGGTCCTTGTAAAGAATCTGGAGAAAACAGGTACAAAAGTATCTATATCCACAGTAAAACTAGTCCTATATCGATATAACCTGAAAGGCCGCTCAGCAAGGAAGAAGCCACTGCTCCAAAACCGCCATAAAAAAGCCAGACTACAGTTTGCAACTGCACATGGGGACAAAGATCGTACTTTTTGGAGAAATGTCCTCCGGTCTGATGAAAGAAAAATAGAATTGTTTGGCCATAATGACCATCGTTATGTTTGGAGGAAAACGGGGAAACAATAAGAACACCATCCCCACCATCCCCACCGTGAAGCACAGGGGTGGCAGCATCATGTTGTGGGGGTGATTTGCTACAGGAGGGACTGGTGCACTTCACAAAATAGATGGCATCATGAGGATGGATAATTATGTGGATATATTGAAGCAACATCTCAAGACATCAGTCAGGAAGTTAAAGCTCTGTCGCGAATGTGTCTTCCAAATGGACAATGACCCCAAGCATACTTCCAAAGTTGTGGCAAAATGGCTTAAGGACAACAAAGTCAAGGTATTGGAGTGGCCATCACCGAGCCGTGACTTCAATCCTATAGAAGATTTGTGGGGGCAGAACGGAAAACGTGTGTGGGAGCAAGGAGGCCTACAAACCTGACTCTGTTACACCAGCTCTGTCAGGAGGACTGGGGCAACATTCCAAACTTATTGTGTGAAGCTTGTGGAAGGCTACCCGGAACATTTTACCCAAGTTAAACAATTTAAAGGAAATGCTACCAAATACTAATTGAGTGTATGTAAACTTCTGCCCCACTGGGAATGTGATGAAATAAATAAAAGCTGAAAAAGCTGAAAGAAATCAAAGCTGAAATAGATCATTCTCTCGACTATTATTCTGACATTTCACATTCTTAAAATAAAGTGGTGATCCTAACTGACCTAAAACAGGGAAGTTTTACTAGGATTAAATGTCAGAAATTGTGAAAAACTGAGTTGAAATGTATTTGGTTAAGGTGTATGTAAACTTCCGACTTCCACTGTATATGCTTCCTGTTGATCAGAATAAGACGTGTCTGTGTGTTTGGGCAGGAGTTTCGAAACACAATACGTGAACAAATGTATTGCGAGTTGGATTGAATGGCAGGCAGAATATCACTGGACTGTTAAATAGGCCTGATCATACTAAGAGGATTGCGTCATGGCGGTGTGTGAATACATAAGCGTTCACTAGGTTGGCAAGTCTGAAACAGAGGCTGGCATTGGCCGTGCGCATTCTGATTGCCAGCGTCCTTCTTGACCTGGAGACAGGCGTCGAATCACAGCATAGTCACGTCTGTCTGGGGATAATGCAGCAACTCAATTGGCTTTAACCTGTGTGGGCGTGTCTGAACTTTTTCTGTATCTTCCTGCCAAGTTCTCATCTTCCTCTATCAGCTCCAATCGCAGCCATGTTAACCTGTTGCTCGGCAACTGACTGGTGACTGGCAGTTTTTCCCATAGTCACAGATCTAGGATCAGCTTACCCTCCCAAAAGCTTTAATGTAACTTTAGGGAGAAAGAAATACAACTGACCATAGGTCACTGTCTAGGAACAATGTATCCCTACTGTTGAGTGGCCCTTTATCCCTGTGTGAAGACTCCTTAGGCACGGTGGGAGTGGACCCTGTGGGGTACTGTGTGTTGTTCTTAGTTAGAGCCATCCAGATCTTGATTCTAATGATGAAGGAATGATAGTCTAATGTGTTAGAGATATTTTGCTTGTCGTTTGTTAGTATAATGTGTTACTCC
>NW_027012535.1:448976-456388 GCF_036934945.1 Oncorhynchus masou masou
TTTTGAGACATGTTTAATGACGATGAAAACGAACAATACAAAAACAACAAACGGAACGTGAAAACCTATACAGTCTATCTGGTGACAACAAACACAGAGACAGGAACAATCACCCACAAAATATTCAAAGAATATGGCTGCCTAAATATGGTTCCCAATCAGAGACAACGATAAACACCTGCCTCTGATTGAGAACCAATCCAGACAGCCATAGACTATGCTAGACACCCCCAAGACAAAACACACCACAATAAACCCATGTCACACCCCGGCCTGACCAAATAAATGCAAACAAACACAATATATTTCGACCAGGGCGTGACAGAGAGAGAGTATTAACAGAGAGGGACTATTAACAGAGAGAGAGTATTATCGGAGAGAGAGGGGTATTATAAACAGAGAGTATCATAAACCGAGAGTATTATAAACAAAGAGTATTTTAAACAGAGAGCATTATAAACAGTATTATAAACAGAGAATATTATAAACATTGAGTATTTTAAACAGGGAGTATTATACACAGAGTATTATCAACAGAGTATTATAAACGGAGAGTACTATAAACAGAGAGCATTATAAACAGAGTATTATACACATAGTATTATAAACAGAGTATTATCAATATAGTATTATAACCGGAGAGTATTATAACCGGAGAGTATTATAAACAGAGAGCATTATCAACAGAGTATTATCAACAGAGTATTATAAACGGAGAGTACTATAAACAGAGAGCATTATAAACAGAGTATTATACACAGAGTATTATACACAGAGTATTATAAACATAGTATTATACACAGAGTATTATACACAGAGTATTATACACATAGTATTATAAACAGAGCATTATACATATAGTATTATAACCGGAGAGTATTATAATCGGAGAGTATTATAAACAGAGCATTATCAACAGAGTATTATCAACAGAGTATTATCAACAGAGTATTATAACTGAGTATTATAAACGGAGAGTATATAAACAGAGAGTATTATAAACAGAGTATTATTATAAACAGAGTATTATCAAGTATTATAATCGGAGTATTATCAACAGAGTATTATCAACAGAGTATTATAACCGGAGATTATGTATTATAAACCGGAGAGTATTATAAACAGAGTATTATAAACAGAGTATTATTATAAACAGAGATTATCAACAGAGTATATCAACAGAGTATTATCAAAGAGTATTATCAGAGTATTATAAACGGAGAGTACTATAAACAGAGAGCATTATGAACAGAGTATTATAAACAGAGTATTATACACAGAGTATTATACACATAGTATTATAAACAGAGTATTATCAATATAGTATTATAACCGGAGAGTATTATAACCGGAGAGTATTATAAACAGAGAGCATTATCAACAGAGTATTATAAACAGAGTATTATCAACAGAGTATTATCAACAGAGTATTATCAACAGAGTATTATAAACGGAGAGTACTATAAACAGAGAGCATTATAAACAGAGTATTATAAACAGAGTATTATACACAGAGTATTATACACAGAGTATTATAAACTGAGTATTATAAACAGAGTATTATAAACAGAGAATTATAAACAGAGTATTATACACAGAGTATTATACACAGAGTATTATAAACTGAGTATTATAAACAGAGTATTATACACAGAGTATTATAAACAGAGAATTATAAACAGAGTATTAGAAACAGAGTATTATACACCGAGCGTATTATAAACTGAGAGTATTATAAACTGAGAGTATTATAAACAGAGAGTATTATAAACTGAGAGTATTATAAACTGAGAGTATTATAAACTGAGAGTATTATAAACAGAGTGAGACATTGTGTCTACTTGCATTGGGTATCATCTTTTATTTATTTTTTCTGTCTCTCCTGATAACACTCTGTTAGAAACTACAGCTTCCCTAGACCTTTAGAATGAGTGCTAACATCACACTAGCGTCGCTAAGGGGGAAACAGCACACAAACAGCACACTTTATTAGCATCAATGCTATCTTGAGAGGAAAAACCAGCAACAGTGTATGCTGTATGTTCGGGTGGGTAGAAGGTGGTCGACCAATACTGAAGGAGACATACCGTTTACATCTAACTCCCAAGTGATGAGACCAGAGGCAGATCTTGATTCTAATGATGAAGGAATGATAGTCTAATGTGTTAGAGATATTCTGCTTGTCATTTGTTAGTATAATGTGTTACTCCTCTGGCCATCACTAAAATAAAGTCCTACTCTATGTATTTGCCCTCCTACTCTCTTCCACCTCCTCTTTGGCTCTGGCCTCTCTACTCTCCATCTATTATCATCCTCCTCTTTCCCTCAGTCTGCAGTAGAGGTAAACCTAATGAAGTACCTCAAGATATGTCTGGAGGCCTGGGGTCCCCTTGATTGTTATTCAGTAATCTCAAAGCCAAAAAGTAAATCTTGCGCGCTCTGACCAGCAGCAACTCCATTCTAGACGACCAGTGGTCTTCCCCTGTATGTATCTGTGTGTGTTTCTGGTTGGCCTTCAGCACTCACTACAGTAACTCTGTGTTTGTAACTCACCTCTGACTATCCACCACTTCACAGATTGGCTCGTTCTTCATGATCAACCTATGTCTGGTGGTCATCGCCACCCAGTTCAGTGAGACCAAGCAGCGGGAGCACCAGCTGATGCAGGAGCAGCGGGCCCAGTGCCTGTCCTCCTCTACCCTGGCCAGCCTGCATGAACCGGGGACTGCTACGAAGAGCTCTTCCAGCTGGTCTGCCACATGCTGCGCAAGGCCCGCAGGAGGTCTGTAGCCCTGTATAACCAACTGAGAGGAAGGCCTCTGCCACCACCGCCCACTAGAGGGAGAGGAAGAGGAGGAGGAGGAAGAGGAGGAGGGAGTGCGAACGGAGGGGAAAGGCATCACCTGAGGCAGCCACGCCGTAAGTGGGAGGCAGCGGGTGGGAGGACGAGAGAAAGGGTTTTTGTTAAATGTCTAAACTTGAACTTTAACATGATATTTGCCTCTTTCACATTGTTTCGTGCGAGTCAGTGCGATGAGTCTTGTTTAATCTCTCGACTTTCAAACCTCTTTGGCGCTAGCAAATGCTGGCATACATGGATATAGTGCGACAATGTGAAAGTGTCTATTGATGCTGTTAATGACATGCTGATTCTTTCTCACACTCCCTCTCCATCTTTCATTAGAATCTCCCTGTCCTCACCAAAGCAAGCTGGACCCAGTCCACAGCTCCCAACCCCTGGGCAACTCCATCGCCCTGGCCGTCCCTCAAAACACAGAGGACTGCCCTCAGTGCGCTGCGGCACTGTCACTCAGGGAGGGGGCGGGAGCTGTGGGTGACTCGGCCAATGGGGAGGAGGAGGAGGGGGCTGTGGAGGAGACGGACAGGGAGGAGAACCACTTGGAGGAGAAAGCGGAAGAGGGGGAGGGAGTGAAGAAGAAGAGGAAGAGGAGGTCGTGTTTTGGACACTGTAAGGACATGTGGGATGAGATGAGGAAGAAACTGTGGGGCATCGTGGAGAGCAAATACTTCAATAGAGGAATCATGATCGCTATTCTCATCAATACTATCAGCATGGGGATAGAACATCACAACCAGGTAATATACTATTCTCATCAATACTATTAGCATGAACATCACAACCAGGTAAATATACTATTCTCATCAATACTATCAGCATGGGGATAGAACATCACAACCAGGTAATATACTATTCTCATCAATACTATTAGCATGAACATCACAACCAGGTAATATACTATTCTCATCAATACTATCAGCATGAACATCACAACCAGGTAATATACTATTCTCATCAATACTATCAGCATGAACATCACAACCAGGTAATATACTATTCTCATCAATACTATTAGCATGAACATCACAACCAGGTAAATATACTATTCTCATCAATACTATCAGCATGAACATCACAACCAGGTAATATACTATTCTCATCAATACTATCAGCATGAACATCACAACCAGGTAAATATACTATTCTCATCAATACTATCAGCATGAACATCACAACCAGGTAAATATACTCTTCTCATCAATACTATCAGCATGAACATCACAACCAGGTAAATATACTATTCTCATCAATACTATCAGCATGAACATCACAACCAGGTAAATATACTCTTCTCATCAATACTATTAGCATTGAAAACCACAAAAGGTAAACTATAACACAGTCAGGGAGTACAGCACATATACACAATGTGCACAACAACAGTGTTGCTCTTCAGTCCCCAAAGCTAACCCAATGACTTTAGCTTAGTGGGCGAACAAGGTCGAGATTTATCCAATGGATGACTCACAAGTAGTACAAGTCACTAGAAGTCAGATATCAGTGACGAACATGGAGCACTATCAATATGGGAATTTATTGTTCCATTATACACCCACCACAACGATATCAGTAGAAAACAGCAGGGTAGGTACACCTCAACCTGCTTTTGGTGCTGGCTGGCTGGCTGGCTGTCTGTCTGGCTGGCTGTCTGGCTGACTGGCTGGCTGTCTGTCTGTCTGGCTGGCTGTCTGGCTGACTGTCTGGCTGGCTGTCTGGCTGTCTGGCTGTCTGGCTGGCTGTCTGGCTGACTGACTGGCTGGCTGGCTGGCTGGCTGGCTGGCTGGCTGGCTGTCTGTCTGGCTGGCTGTCTGGCTGACTGGCTGGCTGGCTGTCTGGCTGTCTGTCTGGCTGTCTGGCTGTCTGGCTGTCTGGCTGTCTGTCTGGTTGTCTGGCTGTCTGGCTGTCTGTCTGTCTGGCTGTCTGGCTGGCTGGCTGACTTCTCTACTGAGAGAGACAGAGGAAGAGAGGAAGGGAGGAGCTGCCTGTGAGGAAGGGGTGTGGTCTCACAGCTTCATGCCAGAATACACCTCCTCTCCCTTCACCCTGGCTGTTACATAACCATCCTCCCTCCCTACCTCCCTCAACCCCTCTTTCTCCCTCTATCTCTCTCCCCTCCCATCCCTCCCTCTCCCTTCTCCATTCTGTCTCCCTCCATCCCTCTCTCTCTCCTCCCTGCCTCCTGTCTCACACCCCTCCTTTCCCCTCCTCCCCTGTCTCTGTCCATCCCTCCCTCTCCCTTCTCCATTCTGTCTCCCTCCATCTCTCTCTCTCCCTCCCTCCCTCTGTCTTCATCCCCTCATCCACCCCCTCACTCCTTGACGACATGCAGAGGAGTGTCCATCCCTCCCTCTCCCTTCTCCATTCTGTTCTCCATCTCTCTCTCTCCCTCCCTCCCTCTGTCTTCATCTCTCATTTCTCCTTGAAGACTTCTAAAAATAACAGAGGGATGTGGGGAGACGAGGAGAGGAGGACAGGACTCACCGAGAGAGAAGAGGAGCAGGCTCCTGTTACACAGCATTTTCAGCTCTATTCCTGTATGAACACACCACATACACGCACACACCACATACACCAACAGCATTGCACAGGCCACACATACACACCACACCACAACACAACACAACACAACACACACACACACACACACACACACACACACACACACACACACACACACACACACACACACACACACACACACACACACACACACACACACACACACACACACACACACACACACACACACCACAACACAACACACACACCCACACACACACCCCAACAGCATTACACAATGGTCTCTCTTGTCAGAGGCAGAGCGGTGTGTGTTCTGCAGTAGATTTGTAAGTGTTGTTCCAGGGGTTGTGTTCTAGAACTGAACGTATATGCGTTTCCCTCTTTGGTAACAGGGCCTACTGAAACTTCATTTGATCAATCCCCTGAGGGAAGGATTACATGACATGTGTTAAGAACATACAGTGAGGATATGACCTTCACTAGATGTCCTTCGGATTTGTTACTTGTAGTCTTCATTCAGAGTTGCTGTGTATGTGTGTTGTGTGTGTGTTGTGTGTGACTACATCTCTGACTCATCAGCATTCATCTTTCACATCAATGGTAGCATGACTGAAAGGCTCCCCTATTAGCATGTATATACAGCATGTGTGTGTGTGGGGGGGGGCTTATGCATTTATATTCAGTAAACATTCAAAGATAAAACAAGAGAACTACAAAGAGAGATGGATGGAGAAAAGAGAGGGAGAGAGAGGGATGGAGAAAAGAGAGGAGGGAGAGGGATGGAGAAAGGAGAGGGAGAGGAGAGGGATGGACAGGCAGGGAGGTGCAGGTATCTGTGAGGAGGAAATGAAAGACAGGAAGGAGAGATGAAAGGGTAAACAGGTGAGAGGAGAGGGAGGGAGGGAGGGAGGGAGGGAGGGAGGAGGGAGGGAGGGAGGGAGGGAGGGAGGGAGGGAGGGAGGGAGGGAGGGAGGGAGGGAGGGAGGGAGGGAGGGAGGGAGGGAGGGGGAGGGAGGGTGATAGGAGTAAGACGAACATAGAGGGAGATAGATGGTGATAGGATGGAGAGGAACATGGAGGGAGATAGAAGGTGATAGGAGGAAGAAGAACATGGAGGGAAATAGAAGGTGATAGGAGGAAGACGAACATAGAGGGAGATAGATGGTGATAGGATGGAGAGGAACATGGAGGGAGATAGATGGTGATAGGATGGAGAGGAACATGGAGGGAGATAGATGGTGATAGGAGGAAGAGGAACGTGGAGGGAGATAGAAGGTGATAGGAGGAAGAAGAACATGGAGGGAAATAGAAGGTGATAGGAGGAAGAGGAACATGGGGGGAAATAGAAGGTGTTAGGAGGAAGAGGAACATGGTGGGAGATAGAAGGTGATAGGAGGAAGACGAACATGGAGTGAGATAGAAGCTGATAGGAGGAAGAGGAACGTGGAGGGAGATAGAAGGTGATAGGAGGAAGAGGAACGTGGAGGGAGATAGGATAGGAGGAAGAGGAACATGGAGGGAAATAGAAGGTGATAGGAGGAAGAGGAACATGGAGATAGAAGCTGATAGGAGGAAGACATGGAGGGAGATAGAAGGAAGCTGATAGGAGGAAGAGGAACATGGAGGGAGATAGAAGGTGATAGGAGGAAGACGAACATGGAGGGAGATAGAAGGTGATAGGAGGAAGACGAACATGGAGGAGATAGAAGGTGATAGGAGGAAGACGAACATGGGGGAGATAGAGATAGAAAGACGAACATGGGGGGAGATAGGAGGATAGGAGGAACGAACATGGAGGGAGATAGAAGCTGATAGGAGGAAGACGAACATGGGGGGAGATAGAAGGTGATAGGAGGAAGACGAACATGGGGGGAGATAGAAGGTGATAGGAGGAAGGAGAGAGATAGATGGTGATAGGATGGAGAGGAACATGGAGGGAGATAGAATAGGATGATATAGGAGGAAGATAGAAGATAGGAGGAAGACATGGATAGGAGAGAGGAACGTGGAGAGATAGAAGGTGATAGGAGGA
>NW_027012535.1:456888-484959 GCF_036934945.1 Oncorhynchus masou masou
TCATATCCTGGATACAGTAATGGGAGGCAGCTATGCTATTATCCTGGATACAGTAGTGGGGAGGCAGCTAGGCTATTAGGTCATATCCTGGATACAGTAGTGGGGGGCAGCTAGGCCTTAGGTCATATCCTGGCTGGGAGGGCTAGGCTATAGGTCATATCCTGGATACAGTAGTGGGAGGCAGCTATGCTACTAGGTCATATCCTGGATACAGTAGTGGGGAGGCAGCTAGGCTATAAGGTCATATCCTGGATACTATGCTACTAGGACAAATCCTGGGGGAGGCAGCTAGGCTATTAGGTCATATCCTGGATACAGTAGTGGGGAGCAGCAGCTATTAGGTCATATCCTAGATACATATCAGCTGGACATATCCTAGATAGTAGTGGGAGGCAGCTAGGCTATTAGGTCATATCCTGGATACAGTAGTGGGAGGCAGCTAGGCTATTAGGTCATATCCTGGACACAGTAGTGTGGGAGGCAGCTAGGCTATTAGGTCATATCCTGGATACAGTAGTGGGGCTACTAGGTCATATCCTGGATACTCGGCTAGGCTTAGGTCATATCCTGGATACAGTAGTGGGAGGCAGCTAGGAGGCATCCTGGCTGGGGGAGGCGGCTAGGCTACTAGGTCATATCCTGGATACAGTAGTGGGGAGGCAGCTCGGCTATTAGGTCATATCCTGGATACAGTAGTGGGGAGGCAGCTAGGCTATTAGGTCATATCCTGGATACAGTAGTGGGAGGCAGGTCATATCCTAGATACAGCAGTGAGGAGGGCTATTAGGTCATATCCTGGATACAGTAGTGGGGAGGCGGCTAGGCTATTAGGTCATATCCTGGATACAGTAGTGGGGAGGCAGCTAGGCTACTAGGTCATATCCTGGATACAGTAGTGGGGAGGCGGCTCGGCTATTAGGTCATATCCTGGATACAGTAGTGGGGAGGCAGCTAGGCCAGTCCATCTGATCCTTCTACTGAACCATGTCTGCACACAGCAGCCAGGGGTTCAACTCATCTTAACACCTCTCTCTCTCTAATTCCTCCATCTCTATCTTCAGATGCTCTGTCCATTTCTCTGTTGCCTTTCTACGTTGTTTATTCATTCTCCTTTTGTTACTGTTTGTGTCTTAATATTTCTCAAGCTCAAGCTCTCTCTCCATCTTTCTTTTTTCTGACCCTGCCACTTTACCAAGCTCTTTTTCCACATCACAATAACTGAACTTTTATCTTTCTCTCCCTCCTTTCTGCCCCTCCTTTCTCTCAGTCTCTTTTCTGTATGCTCATTCTCACCCTGCCCTCTCTTCCTCTTTCTCTCTTACCCCCTCTATTCCCTCTCTTCCCCCTCTCCTACTTGTCATTTCTTCTGACATTATGAAATATTTTTCTGGCAGAATAAAATTGATGCTAATCACCAGAAACCAGACAGAAAAAAAATAAAAAATAAATTGCAGCATTGTGAAACAAATGTTTTAGCTAGTCTTTTTCATTAGTTTTGTCACTCCTGCAGAAATGACATATTCCCTGCAGCCCAGAGAGTACAACTCTCTATAGCAGTCTTAGTCTCGTCCCAAATGGAACCCCATTCCCTCCGTAGTGCACTACTTTTAAAGAAGTCCTCTGGTCCCCGGTCAAAAGTTTTGCACTATTTTCTGTCTAAACCAAAAGAATCAGTTTCCTTCACCATGAGGCAATACGACACAGTGCCTTTACATGTGACATCATCAGACTGTGACTGTCACATCTCACTACCATCTGTCTCTCTCTCTCACACACACACTCTCTCACACACACACACTCTCACACACACACACACACCCCCCACCCCCCCCACACACACACACACACACACACACACAAACACACACACACACACACACACACACACACACACACACACACACACACACACACACACACACACACACACACACACACCACACAAGTTTAACTTCAGGCATGTAGTGTAGTGGGATTTATAAGGTATGGCAGATGTGTGATCTGGTGTAATCACAGGATAATGTGATATGATAGGTGGGGGATGGGGGAGTAACCAGACTATGGTACGTGATATGGGATGATATGACAACATATTATATGCTAGGAAATGCTTTGTCACATGCTTTGTGTATGTACAATATGGACAATATGACATTATTGAGGCCCTATTCAATGTGTTTAATAACATTGATCAGAACAAAGTAGTTCCTTGATACTTCTATGAGTTATTTCCAGAAATCTTTTTACCAAGTCCCTCCACCTCTCTCCCACTGTCTTTTCTACAGACCCCACAGCCTCCATGTGCTCTCACATATTTAAAGCCTAACTGAAACTACAGTGGTGGTGTCTAAGTTACTGCTCGCCTGCTTGCCTCAGCAAATGGGAGTTGTAGTTTGTTCACACCAACTTTGCTTCAGAGGATATAGCTGCCAACCAATGTATGTACAGTATTTTCGAGTTTGACAAAAATAAAATCATCCTTTGCTCAAAAAATACACTGCTCAAAAAAATAAGGGAACACTTAAACAACACAATGTAACTCCAAGTCAATCACACTTCTGTGAAATCAAACTTTCCACTTTAGGAAGCAACACTGACTGACAATAAATTTCACCTGCTGTTGTGCAAATGGAATAGACAACAGGTGGAAATTATGGCAATTGGCAAGACACCCCCAGTAAAGGAGTGGTTCTGCAGGTGGTGACCACAGACCACTTCTCAGTTCCTATGCTTCCTGGCTGATGTTTTGGTCACTTTTAAATGCTGGCGGTGCTTTCACTCTAGTGGTAGCATGAGGCGAGTCTACAACCCACACAAGTGGCTCAGGTAGTGCAGCTCATCCAGGATGGAACATCAATGCGAGCTGTGGCAAGAAGGTTTGCTGTGTCTGTCAGCGTAGTGTCCAGAGCATGGAGCGCCACCAGGAGACAGGCCAGTACATCAGGAGGCGTGGAGGAGGCCGTAGGAGGGCAACAACCCAGCAGCAGGACCCGCTACCTCCTTTGTGCAAGAAGGAGCAGGAGGAACACTGCCAGAGCCCTGCAAAATGACCTCCAGCAGGCCACAAATGTGCATGTGTCTGCTCAAACTGTCAGAAACAGACTCCATGAGGAATTGGTATGAGGCCCGACGTCCACAGGTGGGGGTTGTGCACAGCCCAACACCGTGCAGGACGTTTGGCATTGCCAGAGAACACCAAGATTGGCAAATTCGCCACTGGTGCCCTGTGCTCTTCACAGAAGAAAGCAGGTTCACACTGAGCACGTGACAGACGTGACAGAGTCTAGAGACGCCGTGGAGAACGTTCTGCTGCCTGCAGCATCCTCCCAGCATGGCCGGTTTGGCGGTGGGTCAGTCATGGTGTGGGGTGGCATTTCTTTGGGGGACGCACGGCCCTCCATGTGTGCTCGTCAGAGGTAGCCTGGCTGCCATTAGGTACCGGGATGAGATCCTCCAGACATTCCCTTGTGAGACCATATGCTGGTGCGGTTGGCCCTGGATTCCTCCTAATGCAAGACAATGCTAGACCTCATGTGGCTGGAGTGTGTCAGCAGTTCCTGCAAGAGGAAGGCATTGATGCTATGGACTGGCCCGCCTGTTTCCCAGGCCTGAATCCAATTGAGCACATCTGGGACATCATGTCTCGCTCCATCCACCAACGCCACGTTGCACCACAGACTGTCCAGGAGTTGGCGGATGCTTTAGTCCAGGTCTGGGAGGAGAGCTCTCAGGAGACCATCCGCCACCTCATCAGGAGCATGTCCAGGCGTTGTAGGAGGTCATACAGGCACATGTAGGCCACACACACGACTGAGCCTCATTTTGACTTGTTTTGACATTACATCAAAGTTGGATCAGCCTGTAGTGTGGTTTTCCACTTTAATTTTGAGTGTGACTCCAAATCCAGACCTTCATGTGTTGATAAATTTGATTTCCATTGATAATTTTTGTGTGGTTTTGTTGTCAAAAACATTCAACTATGTAAAGAAAAAAATGATTTAATAAGAATATTTCATTCATTCAGATCTAGGATGTGTTATTTTAGTGTTCCCTTTCTTTTTTTGAGCAGTGTATGTATACAAAAAATACAAATACAAAAGTAACCATTTTTTTAAATAATACCCATACAAAAAAATAACAATATTCAACTAGACTTGTCATCTCAAACTGAGACTCCATATTCACTTCAATAGCTTGTATGAGTATCAATTTGGCCATCAGAGGGGAGAGGGTGTAAGGGAGAGGGGAGAGGGTGTAGAGGAGAGGGGAGAGGGTGTAGGAAAGAGCAGAGAAGGTGTAGGGCAGAGGGGAGAGGGTGTAAGGGAGAGGGGAGAGGGTGTAGAGGAGAGGGGAGAGGGTGTAAGGGAGAGGGGAGAGAGGGGAGAGGGTGTAGAGGAGAGGGGAGAGGGTGTAAGGGAGAGGGGAGAGGGTGTAGAGGAGAGGGGAGAGGGTGTAGGAAAGAGCAGAGAAGGTGTAGGGCAGAGGGGAGAGGGTGTAAGGGAGAGGGGAGAGGGTGTAGAGGAGAGGGGAGAGGGTGTAGAGGAGAGGGGAGAAGGTTAAGGCAGAGGGGAGAGGGTGTAAGGGAGAGGGGAGAGGGTGTAAGGGAGAGCAGAGAGGGTGTAGGAAAGAGCAGAGAAGGTGTAGGGCAGAGGGGAGAGGGTGTATGGGAGAAGGGAGAGGGTGTAGAGGAGAGGGAGTGGGTGTAAGGGAGAGGGGAGAGGGTGTAGAGGAGAGGGGAGAGGGTGTAAGGGAGAGGGGAGAGGGTGTAGGAAAGAGCAGAGAAGGTGTAGGGCAGAGGGGAGAGGGTGTAAGGGAGAGGGGAGAGGGTGTAGAGGAGAGGGGAGAGGGTGTAAGGGAGAGGGGAGAGGGTGTAGAGGAGAGGGTGTAGAGGAGAGCGGCGAGGGTATAGGGGAGAGCGAAGAGGGTGTAGGGGAGAGCGAAGAGGGTGTAGGGGAGAGGGTGTAGAGGAGAGTGGAGAGGGTATAGGGGAGAGCGAAGAGGGTGTAGGGGAGAGCGAAGAGGGTGTAGGGGAGAGCGGAGAGGGTGTAGAGGAGAGGGTGTAGGGGAGGGGGCGTAGAGTAGAGGGGAGAGGGTGTAGAGGAGAAGGGAGAGGGCGTAGGGGAGGGGGAGTAGAAGAGAGGGGCGAGGGTGTAGGGGAGGGGGTGTAGAAGATATGGGAGAGGGCGTAGGGCGAGGGGAGAGTGTGTAAGAGAGTGGGTGTAGAGGAGAAGGGAGAGGGTGTAGAGGAGAGGTTGTAGAAGATAGGGAAGAGGGTGTAGGGGAGTGGGGAGAGGGCGTAGGGGAGGGGGAGTAGAAGAGAGGGGAGAGGGCGTAGGGGAGGGGGTGTAGAGGAAGTGGGAGAGGGCGTAGGGGGAGGGGAGAGTGTGTAGGGCAGAGGGTATAGAGGAGAGGGGAGAGGGTGTAGGGGAGTGGGGGAGAGGGTGTAGGGGAGTGGGGAAAGGGTGTAAGGGAGAGAGTGTAGGTGAGAGGGGAGAGGGTGTAGGGGAGAGGGGAGAGGGTGTAAGGAGAGAGGGGGAGAGGGTGTAGGGGAGTGGGGAAAGGGTGTAAGGGAGAGAGTGTAAGTGAGAGGGGGAGAGGATGTAGGGGAGAGGGGGAGAGGGGGAGAGGGTGTAGGGGAGAGGGGGAGAGGGTGTAGGGGAGTGGGGAGAGGGTGTAAGGGAGAGAGTGTAGGTGGGAGGGGGAGAGGGTGTAAGGGAGAGGGGAAGAGGGTGTAGGGGAGAGGGGGAGAGGGTGTAGGGGAGAGGGGAGAGGGTGTAAGGGAGAGAGTTTAGGTGGGAGAGGGTGTAGGGGAGAGGGGGAGAGGGTGTATGGGAGTGGGGAGAGGGTGTAGGGGAGAGGGGGAGAGGGTGTATGGGAGTGGGGAGAGGGTGTAGGGGAGAGGAAGCACTGCTGTCCTCACACGCTCTAATGGCCACTAATGGACAATGGGGACAGAGATTAGAAGCTGCCACAAGAGGTGGAACAGCACAGATGTGATGTTTCAAGTTTTATGCGTGTTTGTATGTGTTCTGTATGTGATTATGCATTTGTGTACCTATTAGGGTCAGTGGCGAGATGTAAAATTTAGGAATAAGGTACAGGAATAGAAAGATATTAACACTTTTAATGCAGGAGGGTCACACACACACACACACACACACACACACACACACACACACACACACACACACACACACACACACACACACACACAGAGGATGGAGTCTAGTGGTAGGTCAGTGGTGTGAAAAGTGCTAGCTACCCTCCCTCTCTACCAGAAGGTTATGGTTAGGGTAGTGTTAGAGAGAGTGGTAGGTCAGTGATGTGGTAGTGCTAGCTACCCTCCTCTCTCTACCAGAAGGTTATGGTTAAGGTAGTGTTAGAGAGAGTGGTAGGTCAGTGATGTGGTAGTGCTAGCTACTCTCCTCTCCATAGCAGAAGGTTATGGTTAGGGTAGTGGTAGAGAGAGTGGTAGGTCAGTGATGTGGTAGTGCTAGCTACCCTCCTCTCCCTAGCAGAAGGTTATGGTTAGGGTAGTGGTAGAGAGAGTGGTAGGTCAGTGATGTGGTAGTGCTAGCTACCCTCCTCTCTCTACCAGAAGGTTATGGTTAGGGTAGTGTTAGAGAGAGTGGTAGGTCAGTGGTGTGGTAGTGCTAGCTACCCTCCTCTCCATAGCAGAAGGTTATGGTTAGGGTAGTGGTAGAGAGAGTGGTAGGTCAGTGATGTGGTAGTGCTAGCTACCCTCCTCTCTCTACCAGAAGGTTATGGTTAGGGTAGTGTTAGAGAGAGTGGTAGGTCAGTGATGTGGTAGTGCTAGCTACCTCCTCTCTACTAGAAGGTTATGGTTAGGTAGTGTTAGAGAGAGTGGTAGGTCAGTGATGTGGTAGTGCTAGCTACCCTCCTCTCTCTACCAGAAGGTTATGGTTAGGGTAGTGTTAGAGAGAGTGGTAGGTCAGTGGGTGGTAGTGCTCTACCCTCCTCTACCAGAAGGTTATGGTTAGGGTAGTGTTAGAGAGTCAGTGGTGTGGTAGGTCAGTGGTGTGGTAGTGCTAGCTACCCTCCTCTCTCTACCAGAAGGTTATGGTTAGGGTAGTGTTAGAGAGAGTGGTAGGTCAGTGATGTGGTAGTGCTAGTCTAGTCTCTCCTCTCCATAGCAGAAGGTTATGGTTAGGTAGTGTTAGAGAGAGTGGTAGGTCAGTGATGTGGGTAGTGCTAGCTACCCTCCTCTCCCTAGCAGAAGGTTATGGTTAGGTAGTGGTAGAGAGTGGTAGGTCAGTGATGTGGTAGTGCTAGCTACCCTCCTCTCTCTACCAGAAGGTTATGGTTAGGGTAGTGTTAGAGAGAGTGGTAGGTCAGTGATGTGGTAGTGCTACCCTCCCTCTCCATAGCTAGAAGGTTATGGTTAGGGTAGTGGTAGAGAGTGGTAGGTCAGTGATGTGGTAGTGCTAGCTACCCTCCTCTCTACCAGAAGGTTATGGTTAGGGTAGTGTTAGAGAGTGGTAGGTCAGTGATGTGGTAGTGCTAGCTACCCTCCTCTCTCTACCAGAAGGTTATGGTTAGGGTAGTGTTAGAGAGAGTGGTAGGTCAGTGATGTGGTAGTGCTAGCTACCCTCCTCTCTCTACCAGAAGGTTATGGTTAAGGTAGTGTTAGAGAGAGTGGTAGGTCAGTGATGTGGTAGTGCTAGCTACTCTCCTCTCCATAGCAGAAGGTTATGGTTAGGGTAGTGGTAGAGAGAGTGGTAGGTCAGTGATGTGGTAGTGCTAGCTACCCTCCTCTCTCTACTAGAAGGTTATGGTTAAGGTAGTGGTAGAGAGAGTGGTAGGTCAGTGATGTGGTAGTGCTAGCTACAGAGGGACTGGGATAATTCCTTAAGACAATCCTGGCTGCGTTGCCACAACGGGATCAGACGAGGTGCCTCCACGGAGACACGCTTAACACTGAGCTATTGTTTGTGTGTGAGTGAGTGTGTGAGTGTGTGAGTGCGTTGCATGTGTACATTTCTGTGTGAGTGAGTGCTCATATCTCTATGTGTGATCATAGCTCTCTGTGTGATCATAGCTATCTGTGTGATCATAGCTCTCTGTGTGATCATAGGTCTCTGTGTGAAAATAGCTCTCTGTTTGATCATAGCTCTCTGTGTGATCATAGGGCTATGTGTGGTCATAGCTCTCTGTGTGATCATAGCTATATGTGTGATCATTGCTCTATGTGTGATGATTGCTCTATGTGTTATAATAGCTCTCTGTGTGATCATAGCTCACTGTGTGATCATAGCTCTATGTGTGATCATAGCACTCTGTGTGATCATATCGCTATGTGTGATCATAGCTCTCTGTGTGATCATAGCTCTCTGTGTGATTATAGCTCTATGTGTGATCATATCACTCTGTATGATCATAGCTATATGTGTGATCATTGCTCTCTGTGTGATCATAGCTATATGTGTGATCATTGCTCTATGTGTGATCATAGCTCACTGTGTGATCATAGCTCTCTGTGTGATCATAGCTCTCTGTGTGATCATAGCTATATGTGTGATCATAGCACTCTGTGTGATCAGGGCTCTCTGTGTGATCATAGCGCTCTGTGTGATCATAGCTCTATGTGTGATCATAGCTCTCTGTGTGACCATTTGCTATATGTGTGATCATAGCTCTCTGTGTGATCATAGCTATCTGTGTGGTCATAGCTCTCTGTGTGATCATAGCACTCTGTGTGATCAGGGCTCTCTGTGTTATCATAGCTCTCTGTGTGATCATTGCTCTCTGTGTGATCATATCTCTATGTGTGATCATATTTCGGTGTGATCATAGTTCTCTGTGTCATCATAGCTCTATGTGTGATCATAGCACTCTGTGTGATCATAGCTCTATGTGTGATCATATCTCTCTGTGTCATCATAGCTCTCTGTGTGATCATAGCTATATGTGTGATAATAGCACTCTGTGTGATCATATCGCTATGTGTGATCATGGCTCCCGGTGTGATCATAGCTCTCTGTGTGATCATATCACTCTGTATGATCATAGCTATATGTGTGATCATTGCTCTCTGTGTGATCATAGCTATACGTGTGATCATAGCTCTCTGTGTGATCATATCATAGCTCATGTGGTGTGATCTAGCTCTCTGTGTGATCAGCCTGTGTGATCATAGCTACATGTGTGATCATCACTCTGTGTGATCAGGGCTCTCTGTGTGATCATAGCTCTCTGTGTGATCATAGCTCTCTGTGTGATCATAGCTCTCTGTGTGACCATAGCTATATGTGTGATCATAGCACTCTGTGTGATCAGGGCTCTCTGTGTGATCATAGCATAGCTCTGTGTGATCAGCTCTCTGTGTGATCATTGCTCTGTGTGATCATAGCTCATGTGTGATCATAGCACTCTGTGTGATCATAGCTCTCTGTGTGATCATAGCTCATTGCTCTATGTGTGGTGTGATCATAGCTCTCTGTGTGATCATAGCTCTCTGTGTGATCATAGCTGTGTGACATGTGTGATCATAGCACTCTGTGTGATCAGGGCTCTCTGTGTGATCATAGCTCATCGGTGTGATCATAGCTCTCTGTGTGATCATAGCTCTCTGTGTGATCATAGCTCTCTGTGTGATCATATCATGTATGATCATAGCATAGATCACTCTCATATGTGTGATCATCATGGTGTGATCATAGCTCTCTGTGTGATCATAGCTACATGTGTGATCATAGCACTCTGTGTGATCTGTGTGATCATAGCTCTGTGTGATCTGTGTGATCATAGCTCTATGTGTGATCATAGCACTCTGTGTGATCTCTGTGTGATCATATCTGTGTGAGCTCTATGTGTGATCATAGCTCTCTGTGTGATTAGCTCTCATGTGTGATCATAGCTCTCTGTGTGATCATAGCTCTCTGTGTGATCATAGCTCTATGTGTGATCATAGCTCTATGTGTGATCATTGCTCTATGTGTGATCATAGCTCATGGTGTGATCATAGCTCTCTGTGTGATCATAGCTACATGTGTGATCATAGCAATCTGTGTGATCAGGGCTCTCTGTGTGATCATAGCGCACGGTGTGATCATAGCTCTCTGTGTGATCATAGCTCTCTGTGTGATCATAGCTATATGTGTGATCATAGCTCTCTGTGTGATCATAGCTCTCTGTATTATCATAGCTATATGTGTGATCATTGCTCTCTGTGTGATCATAGCTATACGTGTGATCATTGCTCTCTGTGTGATCATTGCTCTATGTGTGATCATAGCTCATGGTGTGATCATAGCTCTCTGTGTGATCATAGCTCTCTGTGTGATCATAGCTACATGTGTGATCATAGCACTCTGTGTGATCAGGGCTCTCTGTGTGATCATATCTCACGGTGTGATCATAGCTCTCTGTGTGATCATAGCTCTCTGTGTGATCATAGCTCTATGTGTGATCATAGCTCTCTGTGTGATCATTGCTCTATGTGTGATCATAGCTCATGGTGTGATCATAGCTCTCTGTGTGATCATAGCTACATGTGTGATCATAGCACTCTGTGTGATCAGTGCTCTCTGTGTGATCATAGCTCACGGTGTGATCATAGCTCTCTGTGTGATCATAGCTCTCTGTGTGATCATAGCTATATGTGTGATCAGGGCTCTCTGTGTGATCATAGCTCTCTGTGTGATCATAGCTCTATGTGTGATCATAGCTCTCTGTGTGATCATAGCTCTCTGTGTGATCATAGCTATATGTGTGATCATAGCACTCTGTGTGATCAGGGCTCTCTGTGTGATCATAGCTCATGGTGTGATCATAGCTCTATGTGTGATCATAGCTCTCTGTGTGACCATTTGCTATATGTGTGATCATAGCTCTCTGTGTGATCATATCTCTATGTGTGATCATAGCTCTCTGTGTGATCATAGCTCTATGTGTGATCATATCTCTCTGTGTCATCATAGCTCTCTGTGTGATCATAGCTATATGTGTGATAATAGCACTCTGTGTGATCATATCGCTATGTGTGATCATAGCTCCCGGTGTGATCATAGCTCTCTGTGTGATCATAGCTCTATGTGTGATCATATCACTCTGTATGATCATAGCTCTATGTGTGATCATAGCACTCTGTGTCATCAAAGCTCTCTTTGTGATTATAGCTATATGTGTGATCATAGCTCGCTGTGTCATCATAGCTGTCTGTGTGATCATAGCTCTGTGTGTGATCATATCACTCTGTATGATCATAGCTATATGTGTGATCATTGCTCTCTGTGTGATCATAGCTATATGTGTGATCATTGCTCTCTGTGTGATCATTGCTCTATGTGTGATCATAGCTCATGGTGTGAGCATAGCTCTCTGTGTGATCATAGCTCTCTGTGTGATCATAGCTACATGTGTGATCATAGCACTCTGTGTGATCAGGGCTCTCTGTGTGATCATAGCTCTCTGTGTGAGCATAGCTCTATGTGTGATCATAGCTCTCTGTGTGACCATTTGCTATATGTGTGATCATAGCTCTCTGTGTGATCATAGCTGTCTGTGTGATCATAGCTATATGTGTGATCATAGCTCGCTGTGTCATCATAGCTGTCTGTGTGATCATAGCTCTATGTGTGATCATTGCTCTCTGTGTGGTCATAGCTCTCTGTGTGATCATAGCTCTCTGTGTGATCATAGCTCTATGTGTGATCATAGCTCTCTGTGTGATCATAGCTCTATGTGTGATCATATCTCTCTGTGTCATCATAGCTCTCTGTGTGATCATAGCTCTCTGTGTGATCATAGCTATATGTGTGATCATAGCTCGCTGTGTCATCATAGCTGTCTGTGTGATCATAGCTCTATGTGTGATCATTGCTCTCTGTGTGGTCATAGCTCTCTGTGTGATCATAGCTCTCTGTGTGATCATATCTCTCTGTGTCATCATAGCTCTCTGTGTGATCATATCTCTCTGTGTCATCATAGCTCTCTGTGTGATCATAGCTCTCTGTGTGATCATAGCTCTATGTGTGATCATAGCTCTCTGTGTGATCATAGCTCTATGTGTGATCATATCTCTCTGTGTCATCATAGCTCTCTGTGTGATCATATCTATATGTGTGATCATAGCTCGCTGTGTCATCATAGCTGTTTGCGTGATCATAGCTCTCTGTGTGATCATAGCTCTATGTGTCATCATAGCTCTCTGTGTGATCACGTGTTGATCTATGTCTGTATCAGCACTTTGCCGTTTATTCCAGTGGTTAGTGAAGTCCAGTGTCTCCAACTGAGTCCCTATAATACATCTGGTACAGAACACAGAGAGGACCAACTGACTCCCTCTAATACATCTGGTACAGAACACACAGAGAGGACAAACTGTCTCCCTCTAATACATCTGGTACAGAACACAGAGAGGACCAACTGAGTCCCTCTAATACATCTGGTACAGAACACAGAGAGGACCAACTGAGTCCCTCTAATACATCTGGTACAGAACACAGAGAGGACCAACTGACTCCCTCTAATACATCTGGTACAGAACACAGAGAGGACCAACTGACTTCCTCTAATACATCTGGTACAGAACACAGAGAGGACCAACTGAGTCCCTCTAATACATCTGGTACAGAACACAGAGAGGACCAACTGACTCCCTCTAATACATCTGGTACAGAACACAGAGAGGACCAACTGAGTCCCTCTAATACATCTGGTACAGAACACAGAGATGACCAACTGACTCCCTCTAATACATCTGGTACAGAACACACAGAGAGGACAAACTGTCTCCCTCTAATACATCTGGTACAGAACACACAGAGAGGACGAATTGACCCCCTCTAATACATCTGGTACAGGACACACAGAGAAGACAAACTGTCTCCCTCTAATATATCTGGTACAGAACACACAGAGAGGACGAATTGACTCCCTCTAATACATCTGGTATAGAACACACAGAGAGGACAAACTGTCTCCCTCTAATACATCTGGTACAGAACACACAGAGGACGAATTGACCCCCTCTAATACATCTGGTACAGAACACACAGAGAAGACCAACTGAATAGGAAGAGAGACACATAAACAGTAACAGATGAAAAGGGAGAGAGAAGAGTTTGGGTGAATAAGAGAGGGAGAGAGAGAGGGGAGGGTCAGGCAGACAAGGAGAAATAGAAAGAAGACGAGAGAGGGAGAGGTAGAGAGGGAGAGGTAGAGAGGGAGAGGTAGAGAGCTGGGGTGACAGGACGAGTGGTGACATTCGTCGGGGCAGTTTGTTGTCACGTTGGAGTCAGGCAACCATACCAGCCTCCCTCCAGCCATCTGTCGCTGTCACTCCTCTCATTTACCTCATCCCCCTCTCTCTACCCCTGTCCCTCCTAATACCTCCTGTTCTCTCTCTCTACCCCTGTCCCTCATAATACCTCCTGTTCTCCCTCTCTACCCCTGTCCCTCCTAATACCTCCTTTTCCCTCTCTCTACCCCTGTCCCTCCTAATATCTCCTGTTCCCTCTCTCTACCCTTGTCCCTCCTAATACCTCCTGTCCCCTCTCTCTACCCCTGTCCCTCCTAATACCTCCTGTTCTCTCTCTCTACCCCTGTCCCTCCTAATACCTCCTGTTCCCTCTCTCTACCCCTGTCCCTCCTAATACCTCCTGTTCCCTCTCTCTACCCCTGTCCCTCCTAATACCTCCTGTTCCCTCTCTCTACCCCTGTCCCTCCTAATACCTCCTGTTCTCTCTCTCTACCCCTGTCCCTCGTAATACCTCCTGTTCCCTCTCTCTACCCCTGTCCCTCCTAATACCTCCTGTTCTCTCTCTCTACCCCTGTCCCTCGTAATACCTCCTGTTCCCTCTCTCTACCCCTGTCCATCCTAATACCTCCTGTTCCCTCTCTTCCACCCGACCCGGTCTCTCTCCCGTCTTTCAACTATTTCTGTCTTTCCTTCCCCCTCTCTCTCTCTCCATCTCTATTCTCCACTTGCAGCCCACCCCTCTGTCTCCCTCCACTCATCCTTCTCTCTTTAACCCCACTCCCCTTCCTGGTTTCTTTTCACTCCATCCCTTTAGTCTTTCTCTCTCTCCATTCCTCTCTTTCACCTCATGCCTCGCTCACTCTTTCGCTCCACCACCCTTCCCTCCTCATCTGACCTTTTCACTGGCATCACAGTCTTTGCCACTGGCCAAGGAAGAGGAAAAGCGAGAGAGGGAACAACAAAGAGACAGAGGGAAGGAGAAAGGGCAAAAGGAAAAAAAATGTATGTGCAGTGAACACACTTCACCTGTGTGTGTGTGTGTGTGTGTGTGTGTGTGTGTGTGTGTGTGTGTGTGTGTGTGTGTGTGTGTGTGTGTGTGTGTGTGTGTGTGTGTGTGTGTGTGTGTGTGTGTGTGTGTGTGTGTGTGTGTGTGTGTGTGTGTGTGTCTGGTTCTACATGTCTATTGGTCTGTGAGTTGTAGCTCCAGTGTTTATTGGTAATGCTCCCATAATGCATTGGTTACTGTGTAAGAGACTATGCTCTCCGTTGCCATGGCAGACTGGCGAGTCTGTTTCGTGTCATTCTAACCCTCTGTCTGGTGGATGGGAAGGTTTAAATGTGAGTGTGTGTACTGTATCTGTGTGGAAGGTTGGTATGTGTGAATGGGTACAGGTGTGCTATCTACACATTGTGTGAATGGGTGCAGGTATGCTGTCTAAACCATGTGTGAATGGGTACAGGTATGCTGTCTACACCATGTGTGAATGGGTACAGGTATGCTGTCTAAACCATGTGTGAATGGGTACAGGTATGCTGTCTAAACCATGTGTGAATGGGTACAGGTATGCTGTCTACACCATGTGTGAATGGGTACAGGTATGCTGTCTACACCATGTGTGAATGGGTACAGGTATGCTGTCTAAACCATGTGTGAATGGGTACAGGTATGCTGTCTACACCATGTGTGAATGGGTACAGGTATGCTGTCTAAACCATGTGTGAATGGGTACAGGTATGCTGTCTACACCATTGTGTGAATGGGTACAGGTATGCTGTCTAACCATGTGTGAATGGGTACAGGTATGCTGTCTACACCATGTGTGAATGGGTACAGGTATGCTGTCTACACCATGTGTGAATGGGTACAGGTATGCTGTCTAAACCATGTGTGAATGGGTACAGGTATGCTGTCTAACCATGTGTGAATGGGTACAGGTATGCTGTCTACACCATGTGTGAATGGGTACAGGTATGCTGTCTACACCATGTGTGAATGGGTACAGGTATGCTGTCTACACCATGTGTGAATGGGTACAGGTATGCTGTCTAAACCATGTGTGAATGGGTACAGGTATGCTGTCTACACCATGTGTGAATGGGTACAGGTATGCTGTCTACACCATGTGTGAATGGGTACAGGTATGCTGTCTACACCATGTGTGAATGGGTACAGGTATGCTGTCTACACCATGTGTGAATGGGTACAGGTATGCTGTCTACACCATGTGTGAATGGGTACAGGTATGCTGTCTACACCATGTGTGAATGGGTACAGGTATGCTGTCTACACCATGTGTGAATGGGTACAGGTATGCTGTCTAAACCATGTGTGAATGGGTACAGGTATGCTGTCTACACATTGTGTGAATGGGTACAGGTATGCTGTCTAAACCATGTGTGAATGGGTACAGGTATGCTGTCTAAACCATGTGTGAATGGGTACAGGTATGCTGTCTAAACATGTGTGAATGGGTACAGGTATGCTGTCTAAACCATGTGTGAATGGGTACAGGTATGCTGTCTAAACCATGTGTGAATGGGTACAGGTATGCTGTCTAAACCATGTGTGAATGGGTACAGGTATGCTGTCTACACCATGTGTGAATGGGTACAGGTATGCTGTCTAAACCATGTGTGAATGGGTGCAGGTATGCTGTCTAAACCATGTGTGAATGGGTACAGGTGTGCTGTCTACACATTGTGTGAATGGGTACAGGTATGCTGTCTAAACCATGTGTGAATGGGTACAGGTATGCTGTCTACACCATGTGTGAATGGGTACAGGTATGCTGTCTACACATTGTGTGAATGGGTACAGGTATGCTGTCTAAACCATGTGTGAATGGGTGCAGGTATGCTGTCTAAACCATGTGTGAATGGGTACAGGTGTGCTGTCTACACATTGTGTGAATGGGTACAGGTATGCTGTCTAAACCATGTGTGAATGGGTGCAGGTATGCTGTCTAAACCATGTGTGAATGGGTACAGGTATGCTGTCTACACATTGTGTGAATGGGTACAGGTATGCTGTCTAAACCATGTGTGAATGGGTACAGGTATGCTGTCTAAACCATGTGTGAATGGGTACAGGTATGCTGTCTACACATTGTGTGAATGGGTACAGGTGTGCTGTCTAAACCATGTGTGAATGGGTGCAGATATGCTGTCTAAACCATGTGTGAATGGGTACAGGTGTGCTGTCTACACTATGTGTGAATGGGTACAGGTTTGCTGTCTAAACCATGTGTTAAACGGGTACAGGTGTGCTATCTACACATTGTGTGAATGGGTACAGGTATGCTGTCTACACCATGTGTGAATGGGTACAGGTATGCTGTCTACACATTGTGTGAATGGGTACAGGTATGCTGTCTAAACCATGTGTGAATGGGTACAGGTATGCTGTCTACACATTGTGTGAATGGGTACAGGTATGCTGTCTACACTATGTGTGAATGGGTACAGGTATGCTGTCTAAACCATGTGTGAATGGGTACAGGTATGCTGTCTACACATTGTGTGAATGGGTACAGGTGTTCTGTCTAAACCATGTGTGAATGGGTGCAGGTATGCTGTCTACACCATGTGTTAATGGGTACAGGTGTGCTGTCTAAACCATGAGTGAATGGGTACAGGTGTGCTATCTACCCATTGTGTGAATGGGTACAGGTATGCTGTCTAAACCATGTGTGAATGGGTACATGTGTGCTGTCTACACATTGTGTGAATGGGTACAGGTGTGCTGTCTACACTATGTGTGAATGGGTACAGGTATGCTGTCTACACTATGTGTGAATGGGTACAGGGTGTGCTGCCTACACTATGTGTGAATGGGTACAGGTGTGTTGTCTACACTATGTGTGAATGGGTACAGGTATGCTGTCTAAACCATTGTGTGAATGGGTACAGGTATGCTGTCTACACCATTGTGTGAATGGGTACAGGTATGCTGTCTACACATTGTGTGAATGGGTACAGGTATGCTGTCTACACATGTGTGAATGGGTACAGGTATGCTGTCTAAACCATGTGTGAATGGGTACAGGTATGCTGTCTACACATTATGTGAATGGGTACAGGTATGCTGTCTACACATTGTGTGAATGGGTACAGGTATGATGTCTACACATATGTGTGAATGGGTACAGGTATGCTGTCTCCACTATGTGTGAATGGGTACATGTGTGCTGTCTACACATTGTGTGAATGGGTACAGGTATGCTGTCTAAACATTGTGTGAATGGGTACAAGTGTGCTGTCCACACTATGTGTGAATGGGTACAGGTGTGCTGTTTAAACTATGTGTGAATGGGTACAGGTATGCTGTTTACACATTGTGTGAATGGGTACAGGTATGCTGTCTAAACTATGTGTGAATGGGTACAGGTATGCTGTCTAAACCATGTGTGAATGGGTACAGGTATGCTGTCTACACATATGTGTGAATGGGTACAGGTGTGAATGCTGTCTACACCATGTGTGAATGGGTACAGGTATGCTGTCTAAACCATGTGTGAATGGGTACAGGTATGCTGTCTACACCATGTGTGAATGCAGGTATGCTGTCTACACAATGTGTGAATGGGTACAGGTGTGCTGTCTACACATTGTGTGAATGGGTACAGGTATGCTGTCTAAACCATGTGTGAATGGGTGCAGGTATGCTGTCTAAACATGTGTGAATGGGTACAGGTGTGCTGTCTACACATTGTGTGAATGGGTACAGGTATGCTGTCTAAACCATGTGTGAATGGGTGCAGGTATGCTGTCTAAACCATGTGTGAATGGGTACAGGTGTGCTGTCTACACATTGTGTGAATGGGTACAGGTATGCTGTCTAAACCATGTGTGAATGGGTGCAGGTATGCTGTCTAAACCATGTGTGAATGGGTACAGGTGTGCTGTCTACACATTGTGTGAATGGGTACAGGTATGCTGTCTAAACCATGTGTGAATGGGTGCAGGTATGCTGTCTAAACCATGTGTTAATGGGTACAGGTTTGCTGTCTACTTCTTTCTTTTCTCTCCAAAAACTCTTGAACGTGCCATCCTTGGCCAGCTCTCCCGCTATCTCTCTCAGAATGACCTTCTTGATCCAAATCAGTCAGGTTTCAAGACTAGTCATTCAACTAAGACTGCTCTTCTCTGTATCACGGAGGCGCTCCGCACTGCTAAAGCTAACTCTCTCCTCTGCTCTCATCCTTCTAGACCTATCGGCTGCCTTCGATACTGTGAACCATCAGATCCTCCTCTCCACCCTCTCCGAGTTGGGCATCTCCGGTGCAGCCCACGCTGATTGCGCTCCTACCTGACAGGTCGCTTCCTACCAGGTGGCGTGGCGAGAATCTGTCTCCTCGCCACGCGCTCTCACCACTGGTGTCCCCCAGGGCTCTGTTCTAGGCCTCTCCTATTCTCGCTATACACCAAGTCACTTGGCTCTGTCATAACCTCACATGGTCTCTCCTATCATTGCTATGCAGACGACACACAATTAATCTTCTCCTTTCCCCTTCTGATGACCAGGTGGCAAATCGCACGCTGCATGTCTGGCAGACATATCAGTGTGGATGACGGATCACCACCTCAAGCTGAACCTCGGCAAGACGTAGCTGCTCTTCCTCCCGGGGAAGGACTGCCCGTTCCATGATCTCGCCATCACGGTTGACAACTCCATTGTGTCCTCCTCCCAGAGCGCTAAGAACCTTGGCGTGATCCTGGACAACACCCTGTCGTTCTCAACCAACATCATGGCGGTGGCCCGTTCCTGTAGGTTCATGCTCTACAACATCCGCAGAGTACGACCCTGCCTCACACAGGAAGCGGCGCAGGTCCTAATCCAGGCACTTGTCATCTCCCGTCTGATTACTGCAACTCGCTGTTGGCTGGGCTCCCTGCCTGTGCCATTAAACCCTACAACTCATCCAGAACGCCGCAGCCCGTCTGGTGTTCAACCTTCCCAAGTTCTCTCACGTCACCCCGCTCCTCCGCTCTCTCCACTGGCTTCCAGTTGAAGCTCGCATCCGCTACAAGACCATGGTGCTTGCCTACGGAGCTGTGAGGGGAACGGCACCGCAGTACCTCCAGGCTCTGATCAGGCCCTACACCCAAACAAGGGCACTGCGTTCATCCACCTATGGCCTGCTCGCTCCCTACCACTGAGGAAGTACAGTTCCCGCTCAGCCCAGTCAAAACTGTTCGCTGCTCTGGCCCCCCCAATGGTGGAACAAACTCCCTCACGACGCCAGGACAGCGGAGTCAATCACCACCTTCCGGAGACACCTGAAACCCCACCTCTTCAAGGAATACCTAGGATAGGATAAGTAATCCCTCTCACCCCCCCTTAAATGATTTAGATGCACTATTGTAAAGTGGCTGTTCCACTGGATGTCAGAAAGTGAATTCACCAATTTGTAAGTCGCTCTGGATAAGAGCGTCTGCTAAATGACTTAAATGTAATGTAATGTACACATTGTGTGAATGGGTACAGGTATGCTGTCTACACTATGTGTGAATGGGTACAGGGTGTGCTGCCTACACTATGTGTGAATGGGTACAGGTGTGTTGTCTACACTATGTGTGAATGGGTACAGGTGTGCTGCCTACACATTGTGTGAATGGGTGCAGGTGTGCTGTCTACACATTGTGTGAATGGGTACAGGTGTGCTGTCTACACATTGTGTGAATGGGTGTAGGTGTGCTGTCTACACTGTGCGAATGGGTGCAGGTGTGCTGCCTACACATTGTGTGAATGGGTGCAGGTGTGCTGTCTACACATTGTGTGAATGGGTACAGGTGTGCTGTCTACACATTGTGTGAATGGGTACAGGTGTGCTGTCTACACATTGTGTGAATGGGTACAGGTGTGCTGTCTAAACCATGTGTGAATGGGTACATGTGTGCTGTCAACACATTATGTGAATGGGTACAGGTGTGCTGTCTACACATTGTGTGAATGGGTACAAGTGTGCTGTCCACACTATGTGTGAATGGGTACAGGTGTGCTGTCTACACTATGTGTGAATGGGTACAGGTGTGCTGTCTACACATTGTGTGAATGGGTACAGGTGTGCTGTTTACACTATGTGTGAATGGGTACAGGTGTGCTGAATGGGTACAGGTGTGCCGTCTACACTATGTGTGAATGGGTACAGGTGTGCTGTCTACACTATGTGTTAATTAGTACAGGGTGTGCTGTCTACACTATGTGTGATTGGGTACAGGTGTGCTGTCTACACTGTGTGAATGGGTATAGCTGTGCTGTCTACACTATGTGTGAATGGGTACAGGTGTGCTGTCTACACTATGTGTGAATGGGTGCAGGTGTGCTGTCTACACTGTGTGAATGGGTATAGCTGTGCTGTCTACACTATGTGTGAATGGGTAAAGGTGTGCTGTCTACACTATGTGTGAATGGGTGCAGGTGTGCTGTCTACATTGTGTGAATGGGTACAGGTGTGCTATCTACACTATGTGTGAATGGGTACAGGTGTGCTATCTACACTATGTGTGAATGGGTACAGGTATGCTGTCTTTATCATACAATACCAGAGTTAACCTCCTTTATCATACAATACCAGAGTTAACCTCCTTTATCATACAATACCAGAGTTAACCTGCTTTATCATACAATACCAGAGTTAACCTCCTTTATCATACAATACTAGAGTTAACCTGCTTTATCATACAATACCAGAGTTAACCTCCTTTATCATACAATACCAGAGTTAACCTCCTTTATCATACAATACTAGAGTTAACCTCCTTTATCATACAATACTAGAGTTAACCTAATTTATCATACAATACCAGAGTTAACCTCCTTTATCATACAATACTAGAGTTAACCTCCTTTATCATACAATACTAGAGTTAACCTCCTTTATCATACAATACCAGCGTTAACCTCCTTTATCATACAATACTAGAGTTAACCTCCTTTATCATACAATACTAGAGTTAACCTCCTTTATCATACAATACCAGAGTTAACCTCCTTTATCATACAATACTAGAGTTAACCTCCTTTATCATACAATAGCAGAGTTAACCTCCTTTATCATACAATATCAAAGTTAACCTCCTTTATCATACAATACCAGAGTTAACCTCCTTTATCATACAATACCAGAGTTAACCTCCTTTATCATACAATACCAGAGTTAACCTCCTTTATCATACAATAGCAGAGTTAACCTCCTTTATCATACAATATCAAAGTTAACCTCCTTTATCATACAATACCAGAGATAACCTCCTTTATCATACAATACTAGAGTTAACCTCCTTTATCATACAATACCAGAGTTAACCTCCTTATCATATAATACCAGAGTTAACCTCCTTTATCATACAATACTAGAGTTAACCTCCTTTATCATACAATACTAGAGTTAACCTCCTTTATCATACAATACTAGAGTTAACCTCCTTTATCATACAATATCAGAGTTAACCTCCTTTATCATACAATACTAGAGTTAACCTCCTTTATCATACAATACTAGAGTTAACCTCCTTTATCATACAATACTAGAGTTAACCTGCTGTATCATACAATACTAGAGTTAACCTCCTTTATCATACAATACTAGAGTTAACCTCCTTTATCATACAATACTAGAGTTAACCTGCTTTATCATACAATACTAGAGTTAACCTCCTTTATCATACAATACTAGAGTTAACCTCTGTTATCATACAATACTAGAGTTAACCTCCTTTATCATACAATACTAGAGTTAACCTCCTTTATCATACAATACCAGAGTTAACCTCCTTGATCATATAATACCAGAGTTAACCTCCTTTATCATACAATACTAGAGTTAACCTCCTTTATCATACAATACTAGAGTTAACCTCCTTTATCATACAATACTAGAGTTAACCTCCTTTATCATACAATACTAGAGTTAACCTCCTTTATCATACAATACCAGAGTTAACCTCCTTGATCATATAATACCAGAGTTAACCTCCTTTATCATACAATACTAGAGTTAACCTCCTTTATCATACAATACTAGAGTTAACCTCCTTTATCATACAATACTAGAGTTAACCTCCTTTATCATACAATACTAGAGTTAACCTGCTGTATCATACAATACTAGAGTTAACCTCCTTTATCATACAATACTAGAGTTAACCTCCTTTATCATACAATACTAGAGTTAACCTGCTTTATCATACAATACTAGAGTTAACCTCCTTTATCATACAATACTAGAGTTAACCTCTGTTATCATACAATACTAGAGTTAACCTCCTTTATCATACAATACTAGAGTTAACCTCCTTTATCATACAATACCAGAGTTAACCTCCTTGATCATATAATACCAGAGTTAACCTCCTTTATCATACAATACTAGAGTTAACCTCCTTTATCATACAATACTAGAGTTAACCTCCTTTATCATACAATACTAGAGTTAACCTCCTTTATCATACAATACCAGAGTTAACCTCCTTTATCAAACAATACTAGAGTTAACCTCCTTTATCATACAATACCAGATTTAACCTCCTTTATCATACAATACCAGAGTTAACCTCCTTTATCATACAATACCAGAGTTAACCTCCTTTATCAAACAATACTAGAGTTAACCTCCTTTATCATACAATACTAGAGTTAACCTCCTTTATCATACAATACCAGAGTTAACCTCCTTTATCATACAATACCAGAGTTAACCTCCTTTATCATACAATACTAGAGTTAACCTCCTTTATCATACAATACTAGAGTTAACCTCTGTTATCATACAATACTAGAGTTAACCTCCTTTATCATACAATACTAGAGTTAACCTCCTTTATCATACAATACCAGAGTTAACCTCCTTGATCATATAATACCAGAGTTAACCTCCTTTATCAGACAATACTAGAGTTAACCTCCTTTATCATACAATACTAGAGTTAACCTCCTTTATCATACAATACTAGAGTTAACCTCCTTTATCATACAATACCAGAGTTAACCTCCTTTATCATACAATACTAGAGTTAACCTCCTTTATCATACAATACCAGAGTTAACCTCCTTTATCATACAATACCAGAGTTAACCTCCTTTATCATACAATACCAGAGTTAACCTCCTTTATCAAACAATACTAGAGTTAACCTCCTTTATCATACAATACTAGAGTTAACCTCCTTTATCATACAATACTAGAGTTAACCTCCTTTATCATACAATACCAGAGTTAACCTCCTTTATCATACAATACTAGAGTTAACCTCCTTTATCATACAATACTAGAGTTAACCTCCTTTATCATACAATACTAGAGTTAACCTGCTGTATCATACAATACTAGAGTTAACTCTAGTATTAAGATGGTGCTGGCTAAAGCTAAAACTGGCGAGTGTAGAGAGTATAGAGATATTGTTATCCACGTCGGCACCAACGATGTTAGGATGAAACAGTCAGAGATCACCAAGCGCAACATAGCTTCTGCGTGTAAATCAGCTAGAAAGATGTGTCGGCATCGAGTAATTGTCTCTGGCCCCCTCCCAGTTAGGGGGAGTGATGAGCTCTACAGCAGAGTCTCACAACTCAATCGCTGGTTGAAAACTGTTTTCTGCCCCTCCGAAAAGTTAGAATTTGTAGATAATTGGCCCTCTTTTTGGGACTCCCCACAAACAGGACCAAGCCTGACCTGCTGAGGAGTGACGGACTCCATCCAAGCTGGAGGGGTGCTCTCATCTTATCTACCAACATAGACAGGGCTCTAACTCCTCTAGCTCCACAATGAAATAGGGTGCAGGCCAGGCAGCAGGCTGTTAGCCAGCCTGCCAGCATAGTGGAGTCTGCCACTAGCATAGTCAGTGTAGTCAGCTCAGCTATTACCATTGAGACCGTGTCTGTGCCTCGACCTAGGTTGCGCAAAACTAAACATGGCGGTGTTCGCCTTTAGCAATCTCACTAGGATAAAGACCACCTCCATTCCTGTCATTATTGAAAGAGATCATGATACCTCACATCTCAAAATAGGGCTACTTAATGTTAGATCCCTTACTTCAAAGGCAATTCTAGTCAATGAACTAATCACTGATCATAATCTTGATGTGATTGGCCTGACTGAAACATGGCTTAAGCCTGATGAATTTACTGTGTTAAATGAGGCCTCACCTCCTGGCTACACTAGTGACCATATCCCCGTGCATCCCATAAGGCGGAGGTGTTGCTAACATTTACGATAGCAAATTTCAATTTACAAAAAAAAAATGACGTTTTCGTCTTTTGAGCTTCTAGTCATGAAATCTATGCAGCCTACTCAATCACTTTTTATAGCTACTGTTTACAGGCCTCCTGGGTCATATACAGCGTTCCTCACTGAGTTCCCTGAATTCCTATCGGACCTTGTAGTCATAGCAGATAATATTCTAATCTTTGGTGACTTTAATATTCACATGGAAAAGTCCACAGACCCACTCCAAAAGGCTTTCGGAGCCATCATCGACTCAGTGGGTTTTGTCCAACATGTCTCTGGACCCACTCATTGTCACAGTCATACGCTGGACCTAGTTTTGTCCCATGGAATAAATGTTGTGGATCTTAATGTTTTTCCTCATAATCCAGGACTATCGGACCACCATTTTATTACGTTTGCAATTGCAACAAATAATCTGCTCAGACCCCAACCAAGGAACATCAAAGTCGTGCTATAAATTCACAGACAACACAAAGATTCCTTGATGTCCTTCCAGATTCCCTCTGTCTACCCAATGACACCAGAGGACAAAAATCAGTTAACCACCTAACTGAGGAACTCAATTTAACCTTGCGCAATACCCTAGATGCAGTTGCACCCTAAAAACTAAAAACATTTCTCATAAGAAACTAGCTCCCTGGTACACAGAAAATACCCGAGCTCTGAAGCAAGCTTCCAGAAAATTGGAACGGAAATGGCGCCACACCAAACTGGAAGTCTTCCGTCTAGCTTGGAAAGACAGTACCGTGCAGTACCGAAGAGCCCTTACTGCTGCTCGATCATCCTATTTTTCTAACTTAATTGAGGACAATAAGAACAATCCAAAATTCCTTTTTGATACGGTCGCAAAGCTAACTAAAAAGCAGCATTCCCCAAGAGAGGATGACTTTCACTTTAGCAGTGATAAATTCATGAACTTCTTTGAGGAAAAAATTATGATTATTAGAAAGCAAATTACAGACTCCTCTTTAAATCTGCGTATTCCTTCAAAGCTCAGTTGTCCTGAGTCTGCACAACTCTGCGTGGACCTAGGATCAAGAGAGACGCTCAAGTGTTTTAGTACTATATCTCTTGACACAATGATGAAAATAATCATGGCCTCTCTAAACCTTCAAGCTGCTTACTGGACCCTATTCCAACTAAACTACTGAAAGAGCTGCTTCCTGTGCTTGGCCCTCCTATGTTGAACATAATAAACGGCTCTCTATCCACCGGATGTGTACCAAACTCACTAAAAGTGGCAGTAATAAAGCCTCTCTTGAAAAAGCCAAACCTTGACCCAGAAAATATAAAAAACTATCGGCCTATATCGAATCTTCCATTCCTCTCAAAAATCTTAGAAAAGGCTGTTGCTCAGCAACTCACTGCCTTCCAAAGACAAACAATGTATATGAAATGCTTCAGTCTGGTTTTAGACCCCATCATAGCACTGAGACGGCACTTGTGAAGGTGGTAATGACATTTTAATGGCATCGGACCGAGGGCTCTGCATCTGTCCTCGTGCTCCTAGACCTTAGTGCTGCTTTTGATACCATCGATCACCACATTCTTTTGGAGAGATTGGAAACCCAAATTGGTCTACACGGACAAGTTCTGGCCTGGTTTAGATCTTATCTGTCGGAAAGATATCAATTTGTCTCTGTGGATGGTTTGTCCTCTGACAAATCAACTGTAAATTTCGGTGTTCCTCAAGGTTCCGTTTTAGGACCGCTGTTGTTTTCACTATATATTTTACCTCTTGGGGATGTTATTCAAAAACATAATGTTAACTTTCACTGCTATGCGGATGATACACATCTGTACATTTCAATGAAACATGGTGAAGCCCCAAAATTGCCTCGCTAGAAGCATGTGTTTCAGACATAAGGAAGTGGATGGCAGCAAACTTTCTACTTTAAACTCGGATAAAACAGAGATGCTTGTTCTAGGTCCCAAGAAACAAAGAGATCTTCTGTTGAATCTGACAATTAATCTTAATGGTTGTACAGTCATCTCAAATAAAACTGTGAAGGACCTCGGCGTTACTCTGGACCCTGATCTCTCTTTTGAAGAACATATCAAGACCATTTCAAGGACAGCTTTTTTCCATCTACGTAACATTGCAAAAATCAGAAACTTTCTGTCCAAAAATGATGCAGAAAAATTAATCCATGCTTTTGTCACTTCTAGGTTAGACTACTGCAATGCTCTACTTTCCGGCTACCCGGATAAAGCACTAAATAAACTTCAGTTAGTGCTAAATACGGCTGCTAGAATCCTGACTAGAACCAAAAAATTTGATCATATTACTCCAGTGCTAGCCTCCTACACTGGCTTCCTGTCAAAGCAAGGGCTGATTTCAAGGTTTTACTGCTAACCTACAAAGCATTGCATGGGCTTGCTCCTACCTATCTCTCTGATTTGGTCCTGCCGTACATACCTACACGTACGCTATGGTCACAAGACGCAGGCCTCCTAATTGTCCCTAGAATTTCTAAGCAAACAGCTGGAGGCAGGGCTTTCTCCTATAGAGCTCCATTTTTATGGAACGGTCTGCCTACCCATGTCAGAGACGCAAACTCGGTCTCAACCTTTAAGTCTTTACTGAAGACTCATCTCTTCAGTGGGTCATATGATTGAGTGTAGTCTGGCCCAGGAGTGGGAAGGTGAACGGAAAGGCTCTGGAGCAACGAACCACCCTTGCTGTCTCTGCCTGGCCGGTTCCCCTCTTTCCACTGGGATTCTCTGCCTCTAACCCTATTACAGGGGCTGAGTCACTGGCTTGCTGGGGCTCTCTCATGCCGTCCCTGGAGGGGTGCGTCACCTGAGTGGGTTGATTCACTGATGTGGTCATCCTGTCTGTTGGCGCCCCCCCCTAGGGTTGTGCCGTGGCGGAGATCTTTGCGGGCTATACTCAGCTTTGTCTCAGGATGGTAAGTTGGTGGTTGAAGATATCCCTCCAGTGGTGTGGGGGCTGTGCTTTGGCAAAGTGGGTGGGGTTATATCCTTCCTGTTTGGCCCTATCCGGGGGTGTCCTCGGGTGGGGCCACAGTGTCTCCTGACCCCTCCTGTCTCAGCCTCCAGTATTTATGCTGCAGTAGTTTATGTGTCGTGGGGGGGCTGGGGTCAGTTTGTTATATCTGGAGTACTTCTCCTGTCCAATTCGGTGTCCTGTGTGAATCTAAGTGTGCGTTCTTCTGATTCTCTCCTTCTCTCTCTCGGAGGACCTGAGCCCTAGGACCATGCCCCAGGACTACCTGACATGATGACTCCTTGCTGTCCCCAGTCCACCTGGCCGTGCTGCTGCTCCAGTTTCAACTGACCTGAGCCGTTTCAACTGTTCTGCCTTATTATTATTCGACCATGCTGGTCATTTATGAACATTTGAACATCTTGGCCATGTTCTGTTATAATCTCTACCCGGCACAGCCAGAAGAGGACTGGCCACCCCACATAGCCTGGTTCCTCTCTAGGTTTCTTCCTAGGTTTTGGCTTTTCTAGGGAGTTTTTCCTAGCCACCGTGCTTCTACACCTGCATTGCTTGCTGTTTGGGGTTTTAGGCTGGGTTTCTGTACAGCACTTTGAGATATCAGCTGATGTACGAAGGGCTATATAAATAAATTTGATTTGATTTGATTTGAT
>NW_027012536.1:0-19126 GCF_036934945.1 Oncorhynchus masou masou
CCTTCAATACAAAAATGGCAAATCCAAAAGGTGGTAGGAATAGCACAAAAAGCCTCAAGAGATACTCAAAAACAAAAACAGAATTCCACAAGAGCATCCACCGGAATCGACAAGAATACACAGAACACTAGGCTGGGTGCTAACATACAAACACAGAGCACAGAACTGAGGGAAACTAAGGGTTTAAATACAATCAGGGGAAACGAGGCACAGGTGCAAATAATAATGGGGAACAAGGAAAAAATAAGGTCAAAAAGCACAATGGGGGCATCTAGTGACCAAAACCCGGAACAACCCTGGCCAAATCCTGACAGAATCCCCCTAGGAACGGCTCCTGACGCTCCTACCAGCTCTCTCAGGGTGGAGGGCCCTGAACTGGACGAATGAGGTCAGGGTCCAGGATGTCTTTGGCAGGAACCCAGGAGCGCTCCTCGACCGTAGCCTTCCCAGTCCACCAGATACTGCCAGGACCGCTGCACCCGGCGGGAATCCAGTATCCGATGGACGGTATAAGCCGGCTGGCCTCCAATGACACGAGGCGGAGGGGGAGGTCTGTCTGCCGGGGACAAGGGGAGAAAAACAACAGGTTTTAACAATGAAATGTGAAATGTGGGATTAATCTTAAGGGATCTGGGTAAGTGTAGGCGATAAGAAACTGGGTTAACTCTCCTGGCAACCTTGAAGGGACCGATGTATTTTTGGGACAGCTTGCGAGACTCCACCCGTAGAGGTAAGTCTCTTGTGGAGAGCCAGACTCTCTGGCCGGGGCGCAGGGTAGGCCCGGACGGCGACGTCTGTTGGCTTGTTGTTGGTACCTCTGTGAGGAACGCATAAGATTAAGACGGGTCTTCCTCCACATAAGCCGACAGCGTCTGACGAACTTCAAGGCTGAAGGCACTCTGACTTCTGCCTCCTGGTCCGGGAACAATGGAGGAGCATAGCCAAACTGACACTCGTGCGGGGACATACCAGTGGAGGAGGAGCGCAAGGTGTTGTGCGCGTATTCGGCCCAAACAATAAAGGATGACCATGTGGACGGGTTGTCACGAGTCATACATCGGAGGGTGGTTTCCAGCTCTTGATTCATCCTCTCTGTTTGGCCGTTGGACTCCGGATGGTACCCTGAAGATAGACTGGCAGAAGCCCCCATGAGTTGGCAGAAGGCCTTCCAAAACCTTGAGGCGAACTGGGGACCTCTGTCAGAAACCATATCTTGAGGAATGCCGAAGACTCGGAACACATGATTAATTACCAACTCAGCCGTTTCCTTGGCAGAAGGTAACTTAGTCAGAGGGACGAACCTGGCCGCCTTTGAAAACCTGTCGATTATGACTAGGATAGTAGTATTGCCATGGGATGGAGGAAGTCCAGTAATAAAGTCCAATGAGATATGGGACCAGGGTCTGTGGGGAACAGGTAAAGGGTGAAGGAGTCCTTGAGGGCGGAGGTGAGAAGATTTGCCCTGGCAGCACACGGGACAGGCATTGACGAAAGTGGCAACGCCTTCTCTTATGGTAGGCCACCAGAACTTACGCTGGATGAACTCCAAGGTGCGACCTACGCCCGGATGACAGGTGAGGGCGAGAGGAGTGCCCCCACAGAAGGACCTGAGTCCTCACTGCCTTGGGGACAAACAACCGATTGGCAGGACCTCCTTTCGGGTCCGGTTCGCTAGCTTGAGCACGTCTCACGGTATCCTCAACTTGCCACGAGATCGGAGCCACAATCTTAGCAGCAGGAAGGACAGGCATGTCCATGTCATCTCGAATGGCAGGAGCGTAGACTCGGGACAGGGCATCCGGTTTGAGATTCTTCGACCCGGGCCGATAGGTGAGGATAAACTGGAATCGATTGAAGAGACCATCTAGCTTGTCTAGAGTTCAACCGCTTCGCCTGCTGGATATACTCCAGATTTTTGTGGTCCGTAAGCACTTGAAACGGGTGAGAAGCCCCCTCGAGCCAGTGTCTCCATTCCTTCAATGCCATCTTAACCGCTAGAGTTCACGATCCCCCACATCGTAGTTCCTCTCAGTCGGGGTAAGCCGGTGTGAGAAGAAAGCGCACGGATGAAGCTTCTTGTTCACCCTCTGAGACAGGACAGCTCCAACACCAACCTCTGATGCGTTACCTCCACCACAAATGGTTCATCCGTAGTCGGTATCAGGATGGGAGCAGAGAGAACGCGCTGCTTGAGTCCTTGGAAGGCCGTCTCAGCTTCTCTTCCCCACAAAACCTTGCATTGCCACCCTTGGTTAAAGCTGAGAGGGGCTGCCACTAAGCTGAAGTTCTTGATGAACTTGCGGTAAAAGTTTGTGAAGCCCAGGAAACGCTGAACTTCCTTAACGGATTTGGGGGTGGGCCACACCGCCCCTGGGATTTGACTCGACCGGGTTCCACTACAAATCCTTAGAATTGTACTGGGATGAATGGAATTCACCTTTTTCCGGTACAGATGGCTGTCCGGGAGGCGTTTGATCACTGACATGCTTAGTGTGTTCTTGAAGGGAGCTCGAAAAGATGAGGATGTCATCCAAGTAAACGAACACAAATATGTTAAGCATATCCCTAAGCACATCGTTTATGAGCGTTTGAACACCGCTGGGGCGTTGGTCAGGCCGAAGGGCATCACCAAGTATTCATAGTGACCAGTAGGCGTGTTGAAAGCGGTCCCACTCGCCAGGTCTGATCCGCACAAGATGGTATGCGTTCCGCAGGTCAAGCTTAGTGAAAACAACTGCTTCCTGGAGCAGCTCAAGGCTGTGGCCATAAGGGGTAGCGGGTAACGGTTACGGACGGTTATGGCATTGAGTCCCCGGTAGTCGATGCGGGACGTAATCCACCGCTTTCTTGGCCACAAAGAAAAACCCCTGCTCCCGCGCCGGGAGGTGGATGGACGCATGAGGCCTGCTTCCAGAGCGTCCTTGATGTAGGTATCCATAGCAGCTCGCTCGGGTGGAGATAGGGAAAAGATCCGACCCCTGGGGGGCAAGTGCCCGGAAACAGGTCGATGGGGCAATCGTAAGGTCTATGGGGTGGTAGCATGGTGGCCCTCTGTTTGCTAAACACCAGTTTGAGGTCATGGTAACACTCGGGAACTCGGGTCAGGTCGATGGATTCTAAAGACTCGGAGTAGAACTCGGGAATTCTGGAAAATACAAGTAGCTTGGCACGTAGGACCCCACTGCTTGATAGTGCCCACAGACCAGTCGATGTGAGGGTTATGGCTGTGAAGCCAGGGGTATCCAAGGACGAGAGGGAACTCGGAACAGGAGATCAAATGAAAGTTCATCAATTCCTGGTGTTGTGAAACTGAAAGTCGCAAGGAGGTAGTGACATGAGTGACAAGTCCAGATCCCAAAGGGCTTCCATCCAATGTAGTGACCCTCATGGGTTCACTTAGAGGTTCAGAGGGAACGCCATTCTCCTTCGCCCAGACACCATCCATGAAGTTACCTGCGGCTCCAGAGTCTACCAAGGCTTGAAGGTGAAGCTTGTGGTTGTCCCAGGAGAGGGTGACTGGAATGAGCAGACGGGAGTTGGACGGATGGGAGGAGGTTATGTTTCCGTTACAGTTCCCCCGGTCTGTACGGGACAGAGCGTTTCCCTGGAGCCCGGGACACGGGAACGGAAATGGCCCGGTTTGCCGCAATATAGACAGCGCTCCTCATCCGGCGGTCTCTCTCAGCCTGGGAGATGCATCCATCCATGGGTTCCGATAGGGAGGATAAAGGTCTGGGACTGATAGGGGCTGAGGTCTACGGTTTGAGTTCTCTCTCTCAGACGCTGGTCAATGCGTGAGGCCAACTTGATCAGGACTCGAGATTGTCCGGTGGTTCCCGAGTGGCCAGTTCATCTTGGATAGTGTCGGAAAGGCCTTTCAGAAAGCACACCGTGAGCGCTCGTTGTTCCAGCCACTTGCTGCTGCCACCGTGCGGAACTGGATGGCATAGTCCGGTCACGCTGCGCCAACCTTGGTGGAGAGTCAGGAGCTGTTTGGCTGAGTCAGAACCACTGCTTGGGCCTTGAAACACTCGTTTGAATTCCTCAGCAAAGGCAGAGTAGCTGGCACAGCAGGAACTATGGGCATCCCACACAGCAGTAGCCCAGGCCAGGGCTTTTTCCGACAGCAGGGTGATGATATAAGCGATCTTAGACCGGTCAGTGGGAAACGACGAGGGTTGTAGCTCAAAGGAGAGAGAACATTGGGTGAGAAACCCTTTACAAGCACTTGGATCACCTGAGAACCGTTGGGGAGGTGGAAGACGAGGTTCAGCCAGGGGGGTTAACTGCCATGGGTACGTGAATCTGAGGTACTGGGACGGGAACTGTTGCCGGGGTAAGACGATCAGATATTTGCTTAATGGAAGTCAGCATCTCCGACAGAAGATGAGAATGTCTAGCCATTAAGGCCTCTTGCTGAACCAGGGCGGTTTCGTGGCGTTGGACAGTCTCCTGGTGGTGGGACAGCATGGCAAAAAGGTCCTGGGAACTGGCTGCCTCCTGGGTTCATTTTTTGGCTCTGTGTTTCTGTCAGGACCCGGTTACTAACCTGGGTCTCCGGAGGAGAAACAGTCACTTAACCAACTGAGCCACAAATAGTCAGCAGAACCCAGAAGATGAGGCAGACACAGCAGTACTTAAGACGGTGTATTTAATAAAGTAAAAGGAGAAGTCCTTCAATACAAAAATGGCAAATCCAAAAGGTGGTAGGAATAGCATAAAAAAGCCTCAAGAGATACTCAAAAACAAAAACAGAATTCCACAAGAGCATCCACCAGAATCGACAAGAATACACAGAACACTAGGGCTGGGTGCTAACATACAAACACAGAGCACAGAACTGAGGGAAACTAAGGGTTTAAATACAATCAGGGGAAAAACGAGGCACAGGTGCAAATAATAATGGGGAACAAGGGAAAAAACATAAGGTCAAAAAGCACAATGGGGGCATCTAGTGACCAAAACCCGGAACAACCCTGGCCAAATCCTGACATTCTGTTTAAGTTCCAGCCAATTGAGAAAGTAAACTTTATTGAAAATAACTTAATTAGAATTGGAATTTATGTGTACTTTGTGAATACAGTTCATTGTTGTACAGTACAAGTCAGAAGTTTGGACACACCTACTCATTTAAGGGTTTTTCTTTATTTGTACTATTTTATACATTGTAGAATAAGTGAAGACATCAAAACGACAAAATAATACATATGGAATAATGTAGTAAGCAAAAAAGTGTAAAACAAATCTAAATATATTTTATAGTTGAGACTCTTCAAAGTTGCCACCCTTTGCCTTGATGATAGTTTTGCACACTCTTGGCATTCTCTCCACCAGCTTCATGGGGAATGCTTTTCCAACAGTCTTGAAGGAGATCCAACAAACATATGCTGAGAACTTGTTGGCTGCTTTTCCTTCACTTTGTGGTCCAACTCATCCCAAACCATCTCAATTGGGTGCAGGCGCAGGAGGCCAGGTCATCTGATGCAGCACTCCATCCCTCTCCTTCGTCAAATAGCCCTTACACAGCCCGGAGGTGTGTTTTCGGTCATTTTGGGGTCATTGTCCTAATAAGCGTAAACCAGATGGGATGGTGTATCGCTGCAGAATGCTGTAGTAGCTGTAGTAGTAGTGTAGTAGTGCCTTTAATTCTAAATAAATAACTGACAATGTCACCAGCAAAGCATCCCCACACCATCACACCTCCTCCTCCATGCTTCACGGTGGGAACCACACATGCGGAGATCATCCTTTCACCTACTCTGCATCTCACAAAGTCACAGCGGTTAGAACCCAAAATCTAAAATTTGGATTCATCAGACCAAAGGACAGATTTCCAACAGTCTAATGTCCATTGCTCATGTTTCTTGGCCAAAGCAAGTCTCTTCTTCTTATTGTTGTCGTTTAGTAGTGATTTCTTTGCAGAAATTTGACCACGAAGACTTATTCATGCAGTCTCCTCTGAACAATTGATGTTGAGATGTGTCTGTTACTTGAAATCTGTGAAGCATTTATTTGGGCTGTAATCTGAGGTGCAGTTAACACATTATAAAGGAAAAGAAATCTCACAAATTAACTTTTAACAAAGGCACACCTGTTAATTGAAATGCATTCAGGTGACTACCTCGTGAAGCTGGTTGAGAGAATGCCAGAGTGTGCAAAGCTGTCATCAAGAAAAGAATTGGCTGTTTGAGTCCTCCAGTATAACATATATTTTGACTTGTTTAACACTTTTTGGTTACTACATGATTCCATATGTGTTATTTCTTAGTTTTGATGTCTTCACTATTATTTTACAATGTTGAAAATAGTAAAAATAAAGAAAAACCCTTGAATCAGTAGGTATGTCCAATTTTTTGACTTGTACTGTATTTTGAAGGCGGTTTAATTAATTATGCCTCCTTGAATTTGCCTACTTTCAGAATTATGAGCTGTCCATTCCAATTGATTGTGCCGCGGCTGCTGCTCCAGAATTTCAGCATCACAGTGTAAGTTACTTGAATATACTGTAGTTTTATTGTGAGGTAATTAACTCTGATAAATACATAAAGGGCAAGAAACATGTTGTTTTTAATCAAATCAATTATAGTAGTAGAGCTATCCAACTTTGACCTCGGGTCTTCCTTCTCATGTTCATGCTCTCCATCTCAAACTGAACATAGGCTATAGTCTAGTCCGCATGCAAGATAATGTATTTTTTGGACTAGGTCTAATCAAAATTATTTTAAGAAGAAGCCTTTGACCTAAACAGCACAGTGATTGGTTAGGTGGCATACAAAAAGCATTTTTGGATCATCAACAGCAGAGCAGATTGGGGCTCCAAGATTGAAATATCCATTGCAGTGTAATGGAGCCTAGTTTATTGACACCTTCCAGCAGCTATCTTACAAATATAACGTTGCTCTGTGCTACCTATAGGCTATGGATCATTTGTTTGAGACCATACTAAATATCATTGATATTACACACCCAGAAGAGAAGCAGATATGAGGGTTGCCATCGTCACACAGCGATAAATAGACTAATAAGCAACTAATTCTAAAACACTGAAAAATATTTCAACTTTCATCAATTACAGATTACATGACCTTTTCCTTGACTGAAATTGAAAATGTAACCCTCCCTCATTTTCCTCCAGGTACCCATTTTGTACATTTCGATCCATCCCTAATTTGAAATTTATGAAATAAAAATTGTCTCAGTCTTTTAGAAATATTTGTTTATTTGGCTATTAGGCCCGATGCCACCTCATCTATGATTCTCGCGCAATATCAAGTGTGCTTGAAGGCTATTTAGTGTGGTCTCAATCAAATATTTATTTGTATTTACTAAGGGATCCCCATTAGCTGCTGCCAAGGCAGCTGCTACTCTTCCTGGGGGTCCAGCAACATTAAGGCAGTAATATACAATAAAATATTACATGACAATACATAACACTTTTCACAAACACATTAAGTGTGCCCCCTCGGAAGCCACTACTTTATTACCACATATCTAAAAATACAAAATCAATGTGTAGATTGCGTTTGTTATCATGCGTGTGTCTGTGCATGTGTGTGTGTCTCTTCGCAGTGCCTGCTATTCCATAGGGTGTTTTTTTTAGTTAAAAAAAATCTGATTCTACTGCTTGCATCAGTTACCTGATGTGGAATAGAGTTCCATGTAGCCATGGCTCTATGTGTCACTGTGCGCCTCCCATAGTCTGCTCCTGAACTTTCCGATTGTGAAGAGACCTCTGATGGCATGTCTTGTGGGGTATGCATGGGTGTCTGAGCTGTGTGCTAGCAGTTTAAAGACAGCTTGGTGCATTCAGCATATCAATTCTTCTTACAAAAACAAGTAGTGAAGAAGTCAATCGCTCCTCTACTTTGAGCTATGAGAGATTGTCATCCATATTGTTAATGTTAGCTCTCTGTGTACATTTAGGGCCAGCCATGCTGCCCTGTTCTGATCCAATTGCAATTTTCCTGTGGTACCTGGCCACACGATTGGACAGTAGTTCAGGTGCAGCAAAACTAGGGCCTGTAGGCCCTGTCTTGTTGATAGTGTTGTTAAGAAGGCAGAGCAGCACTTTATTATGGACAGACTTCTCCCCTTAGCTACTGTTGCATTAACATGTTGTGACCATGACAGTGTTACTCCAAGAGCTTAGTCACATTAACTGTCAATTTCCACTAATTCATTACAAGATTTAGTTGAAGTTTAGTGAATGTGTTGTCTCAAATACAATGGTTTTAGTTTTTAAAATATTTAGGACTAACTTATTTCTTGCCACCCATTCTGAAACTGACAGCAGTACCTTTTTAAGTGTTGCTGTAATTTCGCTCAGTGTAGTATCTGATGTGTAAAGTGTTGAGTCATCCGCATACATAGAGTCGCTCTACAAAGCCAGTGGCATGTCATTTTTCTTTTTACCTTTATTTAACTAGGCAAGTCAGTTAAGAACAAATTCTTATTTTCAATGACGGCCTAGGAACAGTGGGTTAACTGCCTGTTCAGGGGCAGAACGACAGATTTGTACCTTGTCAGCTTGGGGTTTGAACTTGCAACCTTCTGGTTCCTAATCCAATGCTCTAACCACTAGACTACACTGCCGCCCCATTAGTAAAGATTGAAAAATGTAAGGGGCCTATAGACAGCTGCCCTGGGGAATTCCTGATTCTACCTGGATTATGTTGGAGAGGCTTCCATTACAGAACACCCTCTGTATTCTGTTAGACAGGTAACTTTATCCACAATATAGCAGGGTGTAAAGCCATAACACATACTTTTTCCAGCAGCAGACTATGATCAATAATGTCAAAAGCCACACTGAAGTCTTACAAAACAGCTCCCATAATATTTTAATCACCAATTTCTCTCAGCCAATCATCAGTAATGTCTGTAAGTGCTGTGCATGTCGAATGTCCTTCCCTATAAGCGTGCTTAAAGTCTTGTTGTCAGTTTGTTTACTGTAATATAGCATTGTATCTGGTCAAACACAATTTTGTTCCAAAGTTTACTTAGGGTTGGTAACAGTCTGATTGGTCAGCTATTTGAGCCAGTAAAAGGGGATTTATTATTCTTGTGTAGAAGAATGACTTTTGCTACACTTTCTTGTAGGCTTAAATTGAAGATATGGCAAATAGGAGTGGAAATATTGTCCTCTATTATCCTCAGTAATTTTCCATCCAAGTTGTCAGACCATGGTGGCTTGTCATTGTTGATAGACAACAATCATTTTTTCACCTATTCCACACTCACTTTTCGGAATTAAAAACTACAACGCTTGTCTTTCATAATTTGGTCAGTTATACTTGGTTGTGTTGTGTTGGTGTTTGTTGCTGGCAGGTCATGCCTAAGTTTGTTAATCTTGCTGATGAAAAAATCATTACAGTTGGCAATATCAGTGGGTTTTGTGATGAATGAGCCATCTGACTGAATGAATGATGGAGCTGAGTTTGATATTGTGCCCCTAATGTCAGTTAAGGTGCTCCAAAGCTTTTTGCTATCATTCTTTACATAATTTATCTTTGTTTCATAGTAGAGCTTCTTTTTCATTTTCTTCAGTTTAGTCACATGATTTGCAGTATGTTTGCCAATTGGTTGTGCTGTTACAACTTCTAACAATGGTGAGTGGAGGAGTCAAGCGCAGAGAGCAGGTAATTCAGTTCATGGATATTTTATTCCATAGACTGTGGAGCCATGACATGCAAAACACCAGGGTGCATGAAACAACCCGTCCCAAAATACAAAAATACTGATTACACTCATACACCAGATAACAGGAAACAAGCCCGTACAAATACCCAGCGGGCCTAGTGCCCTTAAATAGCCTACAAACAAACACAAACTCAAAACAGGTGTACCCAATTACCCAATAAACAGAAACAAATGGAAAGGGAATCAATGGCAGCTAATAGGCCGGCGACGATGACCGCCGAGCGCCGCCCGAACAGGAAGAGGCACCATTTTCGGTGAGATTCGTGACATGTGCAGCCAGTCTTATTTGCCATTCATTTCAACCATACAATTTTTTTATTCCTCATCATACCACAGTGATTTAACAGTTTTTACAGTCATTTTCTTAATGAGTGTGTGCTTATTAGTTATTGAAATAAGTAATTTCATAAATGTGTTAAGTGCAGCATCTGGTTGCTCTTCATTAAACACCACAGACCAGCAAATATTCTTTACATCATCAACATAGGAATCACTACAAAACTTATTGTATACACTATATTAGGCCCAGCCTTTGGAACTTTGGTTTTCTTAGATAAGGCTACCAGATTATGTTCACTACATCCAATGGATTTGGATACTGCTTTAAAGCAGATTTCTGCAGCATTAATAAAGATCTGATTAATACATGTTGATGATTTCATTCCTGTGCTGTTTGTAAATACCCTGGTAGATTGACTGATAACGTGAACCAGGTTGCAGGCTCAGGTTACAGTTTGAATATTTTCTTGAGTGGGTAGCTTGATGAAAGCCAGTCAATATTGTAGCAACCCACATAGACAGCTGTGTGTTATGTGTTAGGCTATTAGGTGGTTGTGTTGTACTTACTAGTACACAGTGTTCCCGGGGTCCGTTGTGACAATCACGGCAATGCCTGGAATGTTCTTATGCCGGGCATCCTGGTGGTTTGCGGAGTGGCGTGGAGGGGGTTGGGCAGGGGTATGGAGCATTGGAAGTTAAGACCAGGTTTAGCCATTGTTCTTCCTCTTACATCTGGGCTTCACAAGAGAAGGTCACGGTTGGTTTGTAGAGTATCTTTCATTTATTTGGTGTGGGCTATGGCCAAACAGTAACCTGTGTAAAGTTGGGTTAATAAACCGTCAATTCGTTAACTCAATCCTCTGTCTGGACAATTGTTCCTTTATGATCTAGTCTGGTCATTACAATATTAAGGTCACCCAGAAAATGTACCCTCTCTGTTGATATCACATTGATTATCAAGCAATTCACACATATTATCCAGATACTGTCTGTTGGCACTTGGAGACCTATAGCAGCTTCGCACAAGAATGGGCTTTAGGTGAGGCAGGTGAACCTGTAGCCATGTTACTTCAACATTATTTAACATGAGATCCTCTCTTAGCTTTACAGGAATGTGGCTTTGAATAAAGACCGCAACACTGCCCCCATTGGCATTTCTGGCTTTTCTGTAGATGTTATAAATGTATTGCTACCACTGTATCATAAAATGTATTATATGAGTGAGTTTCATAGTTCATTCCAGAATAGGAATGTCATCTGTTACTATCAAGTTATTGATATCCTGAACCTTGTTCCTTAGGCTACATATCTTAATGTGGGCTATTTTTAGCACTTTTCTGGTAAGCTTGATTGTTTTTAATACGTTACTGGGAAGCTATTCAGAAGTAGACATGACAATGTTATTTACGTTTGTGCTGATAGTGCAGGGTGAGCTGCACACAGTGGACTTCCTCCTAGCGCACGATGCCTCAGTGCTATCAGTATAACGTTTGTTCAGAGAAACATAATTACTGTATATAATAGCCGTAGGATCGACAGAGGCATTCAGGGGAGTTAGAGGGACATGAATTAAGTTACTCACATTGTGACTGCCAACACCCTAGGGAAAATGTACATTTGCTGCAGCTCTACGATAACTCAGTAACACAATGGTAAGGATTATCTGATCTGGGCTTGGGCCATTGATAATTCATTGTCTCAAAGCAGTATTCAGGGGTCCAGGATCCAAGATGATTCCTCTAGAACATCTTCTGTTTCCAGAAGGTGTCAAAGTTATCTATAAAAGTTATATTTTAGCCAGCTTCTAATGACAGTACTGGACCTGAAATAATTGGCCACTTTTTGGAATCTTTCAGAGCGAGAATCAATTCTTTAAAATACATTTTTAGCACTTCTGAGCTATCCCTCCTAATGGTGTTCGACCCCACATGGACTACAATAGCGTCAGCTCCCGGCAGCTGTCGTAGAACGGTCGGAAACAGCCTTGTAATATCCCGTCAGCTCCCAGCAGCTGTCGTAGAATGGTTGTAAGCAGCCTTGTAATGTCCAGGATAGCACAGGGTTCCAGCTCTGGGAATCGAGATGTTTCATACCATAGAGCTGCCGATAACGACAGCAGGTGAAATGGCTGAGGAGGTCCGGCCGATCTTCCACCTTGAGTGGTTTCGCAAACCCCTTGAGGACCGAAGGCGGTGGGGGCCTGATGGATCCGAGCCATCTGTAATATCCATTGTGGATGATGAACGGGCCGTAGTCTTAGACAGCCTCACGGTCTGATGAGGGGGAGCTCTGAGGATCTGAACCTACAGAAACCACCAGAGAGGGAAACAGAACAGAGGACAAAGGCGCAGTAACCTCCGGATCCGATCTTGAATCGGAAGCCCACAGGGAAGAAGAAGCAGGAACCTCTGGATCCAGGGCGGCAAAGCTGTTTTTAGTCTGTGTCTGGTCCGGGCAGAGTTTGCAGTTTTCGATTTCTGACATTTCTCGAAGACTGGTTGGTAGGATCGAGAACAGGAACATCCTACAAGTCAAACATGAGCATCCTACTAGCTCCATTCTACCAGGATGTGGTTTACCACTTCGGAGAGTGATCCCTGCAGTGTACCGGCCAGTCGGCTGTGGAGAGCCCACACGCCGCCAGAGCGATGTCCGGCTACTAGGTGGAAGAGAAAGAAAAAGTAGGCGGGTGTGGATTCCGCAGGCTTGTGTAAAGTTCGCTACTTGTTTGCTAAGAGTAGCCACTTCGCCCCCTGTAGTCCTCAAGCAAACAGTTGCTCTGTTGAAAGTCCGGGTGGTTCACATTTTCCCAAAATAAAAACAAAATAAACACAGCTCCTTCAGCATTGAAAATGTTTGTTAGCATCCTCCATTTGAGGCTATAAGCTAGCTAGGCCAGCTAAGCTAGCTGGGCTTCTATGTATTTCTTCTTGACAGGGACTTGTTCAAGCGAGATTTACATAGGTATCAAAAATGTCAGGCCATGGAAAACCTGTACCAAACACGCAATTAATTTGATTTTTTATAAAATTCACAATGTGAGAAATTTATTGTAACTCAGGCTAGTAAATCACTTTTATTACACAACACACTCACATTGAGGGGCGTGTCTGGTGATGGCATTGTAAAATCCCAACCAATGTGATCCATATTGATTCGGAGAAGAATGTAAAATGACGTAAAATTGCATGAAATGCTGATAAAAGTATTTTTTTTTCTCAGACCTACAAATACTATGATATATTTATGCAATGTTTTCACTATAAAATACATCTTTGAACCCCTACTCTTGTCCACGTGTGGTCCGCAAACCCACAACCTTCTGACCCACAGCCCTGTATACTATCAAATGTCTTGCATTGCCATATAATGCCTACAAGACGAAGAACAGTTTTTAAAACTGCATATCAAAGGCTCTGGTCTGTCCAAGTGAGGGTAAACGAAGACATGTTCTCTGCTATCCACTACATTTTGTAGAAGGAAGGCCATTAATTTTCATTTCAGAGAAGTCGGATTTTCTCAACGTAACCCTTATTATAAATAACGTTCACTCCCATGCTGAAATAGACATGGTGGTGTAACAGGAATACCGGGTTCTGTGAACAGTGTGGTTGTGGAGTTAAAATCCCAGATAAGGACATGTTGAATAATAATGACTGTATAAATAAACATACCACAATGTACTCATATATGTCATAGTGTGTTACATATGTAAGTTGAGAACACTGAATATTAGAGGTGCTGTGTGTATCATAATGACACATTTTTGTTTGCAGGGCATCACCTGTGAAATCTCATGAGATATTTTGAATCCATATGTGAAAGGTTATGTGATCACATGAAAATCCACATGTGAAACTTCATGTGAAATATTATCACATGTGAAGTGATCCAAAAACAAATGTTTTCACATGATTTCACATGTGAAATTGTGTTGTTTTTCCATAATGGAGAACATTACATTATTCAAAGTGGTGGATGTATTAAGTCCACTGTCTAAACCAAAACATTTCAATTACACATTGCACATCAAGTAATGTGAGATTTCCTTGAGTGTTTGCGTTTGAATGATATCACGAAGAACCATTTCAAAGTCTGAAGTGTTTTGAAATGTTAGCCTCCAGGTAAGATAGCTAGCTTGTGTTGTTTTTAGAACTGTGACTGTACTTGTTTTATTTTAGCCTGTGCTCTTTCAGAGTGAAGCACTGACCCTCAAGGGGACTTTGAATAGATGCTCTGATTGGTTGTTTTTCAGGGCAGGAAGATTTTCTTCTAAAGTCTCCTCATTCCCTCCACAGAGCAAGTCATACAAATAATAATTTGACCTTTCTGTGACTCTTGAACTATGGATTCTGAGTAGTTGAGGCTCTAAACTGCAATATATTTGGGTTCTAGCTTTTAGAAATGTCTTCTATGTGTTCCCTCAAGACACCTAGACTATTTTAAAAAGGTGCTAAATAGAACCGTGCACGGTTCTTTGGTTTGTCCCCATAGGGGAACCCTTTTTGGTGCTGGGTAGAACCCTCTATGAAGGGTTCTACAAATAACCATTTTATCATCTAAAGATTCTTCCTAGAACCGTCTGTGAAGGGTTCTACCGAGAACCTGTGAGAGCAAAATTGCAAGATTATGTTATAATACTTTTATTGCATCATATGGTTGTTTTATGCAACAGAATAGAGGGTTCTTATACTCTATTGTGTCTGTGTGAACTGAAAGTGGGCCTCTGAGAGATTTAACACTGACAGGAAAAGTTTGATGTCTTTGGGTGCTACCGCATTCAAGAGCACTGTCTGCTGTGAATTATAAGTATCGTTCATACAAATCTTAACTTTGTGACCCGTTCCATACATCTGTTGTGTGTCATGTAGACTGAAGGAGGATGGACTTTGCTATAAAATGCTGTGGCTCAAACCAGCTCATTGAGTTCTCAGTGATCACCTCCAGGAGTGATTACCACCAGCTCCATTACTGCAGTAATTAAAGGTTTGAACGTTTTGAAGAAATGTAAAAGTCTCTCCTTTTGATTACACTAATTCCACCACAAACCCTTTATCTTTGGAGGTTCTCCTCTATGAACAGTTCCACCAGCTTTATTAGCCTTTAAAATGTAATCATTTATGACAATACATTACATATTTCAGAAGTCTTGTGATGTTAGAAATCCTGGTTTTACAGGCCACATCAGGACTGCAAATTACATTATGCTGGCTTGCAAAGTAATTGGTAATGCCTATTGGAATCAAACCAGAGTTAGGCTAGCCAAGAAGTGGAATTGTTAATCACCTACAACCTGCATTCAGAATGATTTCCAAGACAAGGAAGATTGAATCTATCACAACCATCTCAGTAACAGGTGCAATACATCCAATTACTAACAAATTGGATAAGTTTAGAAAGCTGTACATATATATATATATATATATTGTTTTATGTAGCATAAAATGTATCAACCAAGCGGTGTACAGCCAAAACACAGATATAACAGTAAAACAAACAATTCTGAAAAGTTCCCTGCAATAGGGAATGCTAGGAAATATTATATATGGTTTTATGTAGAACCCTTCTTGCCTTCCAAATAATCATCAAAGAGCCCTTTCTCCAAAAACGGTTCTTATGATGTTAAAGGTTCTAGAGTAGAACCCTTGGCTTTACAAAGAACCCTTGTCTTCCAAATATTATTCATCTGATCTAAACAGTTCTTGGTAGAACCCTATCCCTCTGCAAAGAACCCCTTTGGAACCATTTTTCTAAGAGTTTAATGGTCCAATGTGGCTCAGTTGGTAGAGCATGGCGCTGGCAACACCAGGGTTGTGCATTTGTTAATTAGTATATAATTTATTAATCATTACTCCCACATTTGAACATGTTAGTAAGTTAGTTATTCAACTTTTAAAGTATATAATAAGGATTCAGAAATTATTTATAAGAGGTTAAATATAGGTCCTTATAAACCATTTACTAATCATTAGTCAAATATTTTTGCGTGGTCTTATATAACTTGAGTGTTGTTTGTACTTTATAAATACTTAATAAATGTGTTGTGTGACCAGTGTAATATTTCACATAAAAAAATGGACATGCCATTGGTAGACATTACAGCAGTACCGGATGCTCCTTAAGGTTTAACAATGTCCCCTAGAACAGATCAATGGTTAAACAATGAACACACAACACAGAGGATGTTTAAAACCTCTTAAAGCTAGGGGGCAGAATTTTCACTTTTGGATAAATAGCGCGCCCAATTTCAATTTCCTGCAACTCATGCCACACATATAAGATATGCATATTATTCATAGATTTGTATAGAGAACATTTTGACGTTTCTAAAACTGTTTGAATCATGTCTGTGAGTATAACAGAACTTATGGAGCAGGCATAACCCCGAGGACGAACTGTTCAGATTTTTTTCCCCCCTCTCTGTTCACTATTTTGTCTTTGCCATTGGATATTTAATAGGAACCTATTTTCAGTTCCTACCGCTTCCACACGATGTCGACAGTCTTTGGAATATGGTTGAGGTTATTCCTTTGTGCTATGAAGTAGTAGGCCAACTCGGAACTGGGGACACTTTTGTGAGTTGCGCAAGACGTGAACAGCAGTGCTGGTTTGTTTTAGTTCCTGTATTGAAAACAGATTGCCCCGTCTACAATTTGATCGATTATTAACGTTTAAAAATACATAAAGTGGTATTACAAAAGCAGTTTAAAATATTTTTACAAAGTTTATAGGCAACTTTTGAAATATTTTGTAGTGACGTTGCGTTTTTGTAAGCTGTCTTTTCTGGATCAAACGCGCTTTATAAATGGCCATTTTCGATATATAAGGACGGAATTAATCGAACAAAAGGACCAATTATGATGTTTATGGGACATATTGGAGTGCCAACAAAAGAAGCTCTGTCACGCCCTGGTCGTAGTATATTGTGTTTGTCTTTATTTATTTGGTCAGGCCGGGGTGTGACATGGGTTTATTGTGGTGTGTTTTGTCTTGGGGTGTTGTTAGGTGTTAGGTGTGTGGCTTAGTGGGGGGGTATCTAGTATAGTCTATGGCTGTCTGGAGTGGTTCTCAATCAGAGGCAGGTGTTTATCGTTGTCTCTGATTGGGAACCATATTTAGGCAACCATATTCTTTTGAGTATTTCGTGGGTGATTGTTCCTGTCTCTGTTTTGTTGTCACCAGATAGGCTGTATAGGTTTTCACGTTCCGTTTGTTGTTTTTGGAGCAGCCGGAGCTGCAGAGATGCCAGTCTGCATGGAGCAGCCAGAGAGTCTTCATGCCAGTCTGCATGGAGCAGCCAGAGCTGTCAGTCTTCATGGAACAGCCAGAGCTGTCAGTCAGCATGGAGCAGCCAGAGCTGTCAGTCTGCATGGAGCAGCCAGAGCTGCCAGTCAGCATGGAGCAGCCAGAGCTACCAGTCTGCATGGAGCAGCCAGAGCTACCAGTCTGCATGGAGCAGCCAGGATGCCAGTCTGCATGGAGCAGCCAGAGCTGCCAGTCTGCATGGAGCAGCCATCCAGTCTGCATGGAGCAGCCAGACTCTTGCATGGAGCAGCCATGCCAGTCTGCATGGAGCAGCCAGAGCTGCCAGTCTTGGAGCAGCCAGAGCCGCCAGTCAGCATGGAGCAGCCAGACTGCCAGTCAGCATGGAGCAGCCAGAGCCGTAAGTCTGCCAGCCAGACTCTTCCAGATCCGCCAGTCAGCCAGACTCTTCCAGATCCGCCAGTCAGCCAGCCTTCCAGATCCGCCAGTCAGCCAGACTCTTCCAGATCCGCCAGTCAGCCAGACTCTTCCAGATCTGCCAGTCAGCAGACTCATCCAGATCTGCCAGTCAGCCAGGATCCGCCTGTCAGCCAGACTTTTCCAGATCCGCCAGTCAGCCAGACTCTTCCAGATCCGCCAGTCCAGACTCTTCCAGATCCGCCAGTCAGCCAGACTCTTCCAGATCTTCCCAGACTCTTCCAGATCCGCCAGTCAGCCAGGATCTTCCAGATCCGCCAGTCAGCCAGGATCTGCCAGAACGCCAACTACCCGCCTGAGCTTCCTCTCTGCTGGGCTTCCTCTCAGTGCTGAGTCCCCTCAGTCCGAGCTTCCCCTCAGTCGAGCTGCCCCTCAGTCCCGAGCTGCCTCAGTCCCGAGCTGCTCCTCCAGTCTGACTGCCCCTCAGTCCAGTGGGGTTGTGGGTGAGGACTACTAGGCCATGGTCGGCGGCGGGGTGGACTATCAGGACGCGAGGAGGAGGGACTAAGACATTGATAGAGTGGGGTCCGTCCTGCGCCGGGCCGCCACCATGGACAGACTGCCCACCCAGGCCCTCCCCTATGGTTTTGGTGTGCATCCGGGAGTCAGCACCTTAGGGGGGGGGGGTTCTGTCACGCCTAGGTGCGTAGTATATTGTGTTTGTCTTTATTTATTTGGTCAGGCCGGGGTGTGACATGGGTTTTTGTGGTGTGTTTTGTCTTGTGGTGTTGTTAGGTGTGTGGCTTAGTGGGGGTATCTAGTATAGTCTATGGCTGTCTGGAGTGGTTCTTAATCAGAGGCAGGTGTTTATCGTTGTCTCTGATTGGGAACCATATTTAGGCAGCCATATTCTTTGAGTATTTCGTGGGTGATTGTTCCTGTCTCTGTGTTTGTTGTCACCAGATAGGCTGCATGGAGCAGCCAGAGCTGTCAGTCTGCATGGAGCAGCCAGAGCTGTCAGTCTGCATGGAGCAGCCAGAGCTGTCAGTCTGCATGGAGCAGCCAGAGCTGCCAGTCTGCATGGAGCAGCCAGAGCTACCAGTCTGCATGGAGCAGCCAGAGCTGCCAGTCTGCATGGAGCAGCCAGAGCTGCCAGTCTGCATGGAGCAGCCAGAGCTGCCAGTCTGCATGGAGCAGCCAGAGCTGCCAGTCTGCATGGAGCAGCCAGAGCCGCCAGTCAGCATGGAGCAGCCAGAGCCGCCAGTCAGCATGGAGCAGCCAGAGCTGCCAGTCAGCATGGAGCAGCCAGAGCCGTCAGTCTGCCAGGATCCGCCAGTCAGCCAGACTCTTCCAGATCCGCCAGTCAGCCAGACTCTTCCAGATCCGCCAGTCAGCCAGACTCTTCCAGATCCGCCAGTCAGCCAGACTCTTCCAGATCAGCCAGTCAGCCAGACTCTTCCAGATCCGC
>NW_027012537.1:2500-19122 GCF_036934945.1 Oncorhynchus masou masou
CTGTCTCTCTGTGTCTGTGTCTCTCTCTGTCTCTCTGTGTCTGTGTCTCTCTCTGTCTCTCTGTGTCTGTGTCTCTCTCTGTCTCTCTCTGTGTGTCTCTCTCTGTCTGTGTCTCTCTCTGTCCGTGTCTCTCTCTGTCTCTCTGTGTCTGTGTCTCTCTCTGTGTCTCTCTCTGTCTGTCTGTGTCTCTGTGTCTCTCTGTGTCTGTGTCTCTCTCTGTATGTCTGTGTCTCTCTCTGTATGTCTGTCTCTCTCTGTCTCTCTGTGTCTCTCTCTGTGTGTCTGTGTCTCTCTCTGTGTGTCTGTGTCTCTCTGTGTGTCTGTGTGTCTCTGTGTGTCTCTGTGTCTTTGTCTCTCTGTGTCTTTGTCTCTCTGTGTCTGTGTCTCTCTCTGTGTCTCTCTGTCTGTCTCTGTCTGTCTGTGTCTGTCTCTGTGTGTCTGTCTCTGTGTGTCTGTCTCTGTGTGTCTGTCTCTGTGTGTCTGTCTCTGTGTGTCTCTCTGTCTCTGTGTCTCTCTGTGTCTCTCTGTGTCTCTCTGTGTGTCTGTGTGTCTCTGTGTGTCTCTGTGTCTTTGTCTCTCTGTGTCTTTGTCTCTCTGTGTCTGTGTCTCTCTCTGTGTCTCTCTGTCTGTCTCTGTCTGTCTGTGTCTGTCTCTGTGTGTCTGTCTCTGTGTGTCTCTGTGTGTCTGTCTCTGTGTGTCTCTGTGTGTCTCTGTGTGTCTCTGTGTGTCTCTGTGTGTCTCTGTGTGTCTCTGTGTGTCTCTCTGTGTCTCTCTGTGTCTCTCTGTCTCACAGGATGTATGAGGCAGTGTTTCCCTGCCTCATCTACCTCTCCAATTAATCTGAACAGAATAACCTAATAAAAATATTTCACCACAACGAGGAGCCACCAAACTTACTCAATCACGGTCTTAGCATGCCGACAGGCTAACAAAACATTTTGGAAAGACAAGCCTGCACTGAGTGCACTCACTCCCATCCACTTTAGCTGTTACATGGGCGCCTAACAGCTCTGAGCTAACTGCAGAGCCCTTCCATCGAACTCTCACCTGTTATTTTTCTACTTCTATCTCTCACCTTCCCCCTCTTTCTGTGGTTGTGAAATAACAGTGCAGCCTCTGGTTGCTGTGGTTCGAAGGTCTCCTCACCTCGCCATGTTGCCGGGACCTTGACTTGCTAGTCAGTTAGTTAGTCAGTCATTGTCTTTCACATATTCCTTAACCTGTTGCGTCGCGCAATCCCGGATCCGGGATTCTATTTATAGCCTCAAGCTCATTAGCATAACGCAACGTTAACTATTCATGAAAATCGCAAATGAAATGAAATAAATATATTTGCTCTCAAGCTTAGACTTTTGTTAAGCTTTCTTTGTTCTGCTTCAGTGTTTCTGAGCTTGTGTTTCTGAGCTTGTGTTTCTGAGCTTGTGTTTCTGAGCTTGTGTTTCTTCAGTGTTTCTGAGCTTGTGTTTCTGAGCTTGTGTTTCTGAGCTTGTGTTTCTTCAGTGTTTCTGAGCTTGTGTTTCTGAGCTTGTGTTTCTGAGCTTGTGTTTCTGAGCTTGTGTTTCTGAGCTTGTGTTTCTGAGCTTGTGTTTCTGAGCTTGTGTTTCTTCATTGTTTCTTCATTGTTTCTTCATTGTTTCTTCAGTGTTTCTGGGCTTGTGGTTCTGAGCCTGTGGTTCTGAGCTTGTGGTTCTGAGCTTGTGGTTCTGAGCTTGTGGTTCTGAGCCTGTGGTTCTGAGCCTGTGGTTCTGAGCCTGTGGTTCTGAGCCTGTGGTTCTGAGCCTGTGGTTCTGAGCCTGTGGTTCTGAGCCTGTGGTTCTGGGCTTGGTTTTGGGCTTGTGTTTCTGAGCCTGTGTTTCTGAGCTTGTCCACTCTGTTTCTCTCTCTCCCTCCACAGTAACATAGCCGAGGCGTTGGTCAGTAAAGGTTTTGCCACGGTCATCCGCTACAGACAGGATGATGACCAGCGCTCATCCCACTACGACGAGCTACTGGCTGCAGAGGCACGGTAAGCACAGTGCCCCAAAATGGTTCCTACTGCTGAAAACTAAACCTGACTGATTTAACCAGCTTGACTAAACCTCCCTTTAAATGAAAATGCTTTCTGTCATGCTCATGCAACAACATAAGTGTATTCCCCTTAGTGATACAATACGAATATGTGTGTGTTGCATCATGGCAAAATATTGAACAACACTGGTCAGAGGTGGCCATTTTTCCCTGTGTCGTAAATCAGCACCTCTACAAGGCCTGGGGTGTGTCCATTACTCCGATTCTGTTGCAAAATGTTTCTTAAACTGAAGCAAACTGAACAAAACAGGGAAAGACCTACCTGAATTTGTCCATTAGAACCTCTCGTTTAGACTGATTACACCCCTTGCGCTGCTCTAATTTTCTTCGAAAGTATTGGCCTCTGAGTGTCACTCTATTGCGCACACACACACACTGAATCAGGCCTTCTCTTTACATGTGCTTTGTGAATATAATCATGTGCACCAGGAGATTTAGTACGTGCTTTAATACACCACTAAAGATGAAGATCTCCGGGTTAGCAGATAGAGGGACGACCCACCCTTGGTGTTTGTGCAAGTGTTTTCCCATGCTACCCTTCTGTCTCTTTCTGGGCTCCTCAAACTCCTTCTCTTCCCTTTCTCATTCTCCCTCATCTCTTACACACACACAGTAGTGAAACACACATCACTGACCCACAGATGACAATGACTGACACAATTTCCATCATCTTCATCTGTAGCACTCAATCCTTTCCAGTAGGAATCTGAACAGGTGGTCATCACCAGCGTCAGGGTCAGACTGAAAATGCACTCCTCGTCCCCTCCAACCATTACAGTTTCCATTTTAAGGGTGTAGATTACACGTGAAGTCCCTCTGCCGCTGATCCTCATGGTGGAGCCGGGAGCTTGGAAACTGTATCCCCTCTGAGCCGGAATGGCTCTCTGAGTGTTTATTACCCACAGCTTCATTTCTCCTCTGCGGCTCAAAGACCTGATGGTTTCTCCTTAACTCGCTGGATGATGGGATGAACCGTAATGGTGGCCGCTCTGTCTCCTCTCTCCTCTGATTGATCACAGGGCAATCAAGAACGGAAAGGGCTGCATAGCAAGAAGGAGGTCCCCATCCACAGAGTGGCTGATATCTCTGGGGTAAGATGGATGTGTGAGAGTGTGGGTGGGAGAGAGAGATGTGGGTGTGTGTGTCTTTGAGGAATAGTTGTGTTTACTGTTATGTGACTAGGCTTATATCTTGTGTGATTTTCCCCTGCTGTGTGTGTGTGTGTGTGCAATGTTCACGCACATTCTGGGCCAACATTCTTCTTGATAATATAATTGCCAAACCTTGACCCACCAGTCTCAATGCCCTCCAGTCTCTCCCTAAGCCACTCCCAGGACCTTGTCATCTGATCTATAGATGACTCACTCTAAGCAATATCCATAATACCACCCCGTAACTCCCATATTATAGCAATAAAGTCCATCTAAATATAGTTCCCTCTGCGTTAATAAAGTCATCTAGAAAGTTGTTTACGTGTTCCAGGGACAGCAGACAGCATCTCTGCTTATGAAAATTGATTGGGTTGCTCACTAAACGAAATTCGATTTTAAAACGTCCGTGCCCATAAAATGTGTTAACGGGGAATAATGAGATGCACGCACGCATTCCACTCTCTCTCCGCTCTCTCTCTCCGCTCTCTCTCTCCGCTCTCTCTCTCCGCTCTCTCTCTCTCGCTTCTCTCTCATCTCTCTCTCCGCTCTCTCTCCTCGCTCTCTCTCTCTCCGCTCTCTCTCTCCGCTCTCTCCTCGCTCTCTCTCTCTCCCGCTCTCTCTCTCCGCTCTCTCTCTCTCGCTCTCTCCAGCTCCGCTCTCTCTCTCTCTCCGCTCTCTCTGCTCTCTCTCTCCGCTCTCTCTCTCTCTCTCCGCTCTCTCTCTCCGCTCTCGCTCTCTCTCCGCTCTCTCTCTCTCTCTCTCCCGTTCTCTCTCTCTCTACACTCTCTCTCTCTCTCTACACTCTCTCTACTCTCTCACTCTCTCTCTCTACACTCTCTCTCTCTCTACTCTCTCTCTCTCTACACACTCTCTCTACACACTCTCTCTTCTACACTCTTCTCTCTACACACACTCTCTCTACACACACACTCTCTACACACACTCTCTACACACTCTCTCTCTACACTCTTCTCTACACTACACTCTCTCTCTCTACACTCTCTCTCTCTGCACTCTCTCTCTCTACACTCTCTCTCTCTCTACACTCTCTCTCTCTGCACTCTCTCTCTACACTTCTCTCTACACGCTCCTCTCTCTACACTCTCTCTCTCTACACTCTCTCTCTCTCCACACTCTCTCTCTCTCTCTCTCTACCTCTCTCTCTCTACACACACTCTCTCTACACACTCTCTACACACTCCTCTCTCTCTCTACACTCTCTCTCTCTACACTCTTCTCTACACACTCTCTCTCTACACTCTCTCTCTCTACACTTCTCTCTCTCTACACTTCTCTCTACACTCTCTCTACACTCTTCTCTACACTCTCTCTCTCTACACTCTCTCTCTCTACACATTCTCTCTCTACACTCTCTCTCTCTCTCTACACACTCTCTCTCTCTCTCAACACACTCTCTCTCTACACACACTCTCTCTCTCTCTCTACACTCTCTCTCTCTCTCTACACTCTCTCTACACACTCTCTCTACACTCTCTCTACTCTCTCTCTCTACACTCTCTCTCTCTCTCTCTCTCTCTCTACACTCTCTCTCTCTCTCTACACTCTTCTCTCTCTACTCTCTCTCTCTCTCTCTCTCTCTACACTCTCTCTCTCTACACTCTCTCTCTCTCTACTCTCTCTCTCTCTACTCTCTCTCTCTCTCTCTCTCTACACTCTCTCTCTCTCTCTCTCTCTCTCTCTACACTCTCTCTCTCTCTACACTCTCTCTCTCTACACTCTCTCTCTCTACACTTTCTCTACACTCTCTCTCTCTCTAATCTCTCTCTCTCTACACTCTCTCTCTCTACACTTTCTCTCTCTACACTCTCTCTACCCTCTCTCTCTCTCTACTCTCTCTCTCTACACTCTCTCTCTCTCTACTCTCTCTCTCTCTACACTCTCTCTCTCTCTCTCTACTCTCTCTCTCTCTCTACACTCTCTCTCTACACTCTCTCTCTCTCCATGGACCACGTGTGTTAAAGCACATAAAGGAATGACGGCTGGGGACACACACTCCCTCCTTCTCATTCTGTCCACCTTAAGTCTTTGTTTTACGAGAAGACTTGTCCGTGCTTTAATGGACTGGGCAGTCAGTCTTGGACGTGTGATTGTTTAACGCCCGCATAGACACACGCTGTTCTCCAGTGTAATGCGGTGTGTGTGCGCGCGCATGTATCTTTCTCTGTCTGTACCTGTGTGTGTTGATCTTGCCCAGCCCCTTTCTAAAGACGCTCCATCTCTCAGCAGCCCTCTCTGTGTTTCACTGCAGCCATAGAGGGGCAACGACACATTTACATGTCAGCTTGTTTCCCCGTCACTCTGAAGACTGACAGCCGCCCAGGAATAGATCCTTGATACCATGCCAATCTGTTGATGACTTCTGCCAGTCAGGGAGAACAAGTGTGTGTGTGTGTGTGTGTGTCTCTTCCTCCATCTTAAAGTACCGCTCCCTCTTAGCTGGAGAGCTGGGCTGTGGAGGCTGTAGTGGCCGGGCCAGGCTCATGTAATGAGCTTTCTAATAAAAATACAGAAATGGCAGCTAACAACCCGATCCACTGCCCCCCTCAGCTCTCCGCCTGTGACACACACACACACACACACACACACACACACACACACACACACACACACACACACACACACACACACACACAGGGATATTACCGAGAGGGATTATGTAGATGAAGTGGGTTATATTGAGAAGAATACAGTGAGGATATATAATGGAGTACAGTGGGATGTGTGTGTACAGTACATACAAAGGTGCTGAGTGGATATGGCACTCGCTCGCTCTCTCTCTCTCTTCACCCCCCCAACACAGGTTACATAAACACAGTCCCTCCTGACTCCTGCCCCAGCCCAGCTGGTATATATGTGTGTCACCTGTTTCCCTATTCCCATTGCCCACCTTTCTCCATCCTAAGAGTTCATCTGAACAGAGAAATAATGTAGTGTAGGTCTAGATTCCTGCCCAGTAACTTTAATCACCACAGCAATGTTGACTTTGCACCCTGCAATCCTGAGCTACCTGGCGCTGATGGAATAGTTCCACCTTGTCAACAACATATTTCCTCATCCTCCTCACCCAGTACATCTATCTGTTTTGCCAGAACACATCTCTCTTCCTCCACACACCCCCCACCCCACGACATCTAAATCATGAGAGAGTGCTAGTGAGTCACTGCCTGGTTTGTTGTGGCTGCATTGGCCTGCCTGCCTTGGCCTGCCGGCCGAGCTGTGTATTTATTAATATAACTCTCTCTCTCTGCCATTGATTCATCAGCCTGTCTGAATAGGCAATGATTTAGCCACGCTTGTAATTCTGGCCTTGGTGTACCCATCAAGCCAGTGACTCACCAGAAAGGGAGAGTGAGAGAGAGAGAGAGAGGGGGCCTAGCAATGTCATGGTGAAATCATCGGTCCGTTCACCCTTACCGAGAAACCCCACGCAACGAAGTTCAACCTAATTTACTCATCTGCATATGAAGTGGATGGACTAAGACTGTGGTGTATGATCCACTATCAGACCATCCAATTGACAAGAAGATCTGCATTTCTAGGGTGAAGCTGCTACTCTGAACATGTTTGTTTCTTCTCCAGGAAACACAGAAGGCCAAGCAGTTCCTGCCTTTCCTCCAGAGAGCGGGCCGCTCAGAGGCGGTGGTAGAATACGTGTTCAGTGGCTCCCGCCTCAAACTCTACATGCCCAAAGAGACCTGCCTCATCACCTTCCTCCTCGCCGGTAAGTAGTCCATCCGCGAGGGCCATTAGGCTACTTCCTGGTTTAGCTAACTACATCCTGGTTTAGCTAACTACATCCTGGTTTAGCTAACTACATCCTGGTTTAGCTAACTACATCCTGGTTTAGCTAACTTTCTTCCACCGTCCTTCCAGTTACTCACAAATCAAATGTATATGTCACATACAGTTCACAGCAGGATATAAGGGACTGTGAAAAGCTTGTGCTTGGAGCCAACAGGGCGACGTGTCTTTCAGCCCATCTTGTTGGCTACCTCAGCAATTGGAGCGGCGCCTGGTTAGACTATTAGTCATAGTAAGGAGGAGAGGTGGGTGTGCATGAGGAGAGGTGGGTGTGCGCGCTGTATGTGAGGAGAGGAGAGGTGGGTGTGCGCACTATGTGAGGAGAGGAGAGGTGGGTGTGCATGAGGAGAGGTGGGTGTGCGCGCTGTATGTGAGGAGAGGAGAGAGTGGGTGTGCATGAGGAGAGGTGGGTGTGCATGAGGAGAGGTGGGTGTGCGCGCTGTATGTGATGAGAGGAGAGGTGGGTGCGCGCTGTATGTGAGGAGGTGGGTGTGCGCGCTGTATGTGAGGAGGTGGGTGTGCGCGCTGTATGTGAGGAGGTGGGTGTGCGCGCTGTATGTGAGGAGGTGGGTGTGCGCTGTATGTGAGGAGGTGGGTGTGCGCTGTATGTGAGGAGGTGGGTGTGCGCTGTATGTGAGGAGGTGGGTGTGCGCTGTATGTGAGGAGGTGGGTGTGCGCGCTGTATGTGAGGAGGTGGGTGTGCGCTGTATGTGAGGAGGTGGGTGTGCGCTGTATGTGAGGAGGTGGGTGTGCGCTGTATGTGAGGAGGTGGGTGTGCGCTGTATGTGGAGAGGTGGGTGTGCGCTGTATGTGGAGAGGTGGGTGTGCGCTGTATGTGAGGAGAGGTGGGTGAGCGCTGTATGTGAGGAGAGGAGAGATGGGTGTGTACGGTATGTGAGGAGGTGGGTGCGGTATGGGAGGAGAGGTGGGTGGGTGGGTGTGTACAGTATGTGAGGAGGTGGGTGCGGTATGGGAGGAGAGGTGGGTGGGTGGGTGTGTACAGTATGTGAGGAGAGGTCATGGTGTCTGATATCACATCGAGCGGCGCGCACAGCTGTTAGCAGTCATTCACTACAAAGGTCCACAGGGGTCTGGTGAAACCACGCCATCCGGCCCCTGGCACCATTGGGACGGCGTGTAGCTGATGTGACCTTTCACCTCATGTGGGCATTGACCCTACCCCCCGCTGGACCCCTGCCAGCGACCTCCCCACTCTGCCTCGTCTGTCATTTTGTGCCAAGCCAGGTGACTGATTGCAAATCAGTGTCAAAAGCAGGGCTCTCCAACCCTCTTCCTGGAGAGCTACCGTCCTCTAGGTTTTTGCTCCAACCCTCATCTAGTGCCCCTGATTCTAGAAAATAGTTACTTGCTAAAATAAATCAGGTCAGTTACAACTGGGACTGGATTGAAAACCTACAGGACGGTGGCTCTCCAGGAACAGTGTTGTAGAGCCCTGGTCTAGGGAGCATTTGGGGTATGAGGTGACCATTCTGTGCCCGGGAAACAAGCAGAGTGACAGTTGCAAGAGAAATATAGGCTACAATGTACTGTAGATTGGTTATGGTTGTGTTTATACTTTCTGTCTGGCAGCTCAGCTTTCTGTCTGGCAGCTCAGGTTGATTTGTGCAGACAATTTAGATCCGAATCGGTCGATAGCAGGAATGCTTGTGTGTTTTCGATTAGGTGAGACTCCATTTACCCGACTCGCCGTAACAGAAGCCTTACATCTAATCCAGGCATCTATCTATCGGTCTCTATTTCAGCTCTGTCATTGACTAAACAAAAGAAGAACCCACTTCATTCATTTCCCAACAGGACGCCACCATTTATTCATGTTAGCATCATCCCCGGTTTAATTGTGCATGTCTTCCATTGTTAATGTTTTAATTAATTTGGTCATTTGTTTCTAAATGTCTTTCCCCTTTGTCGTTGGTTTTTGTAATGAATAATTTTCTCTGCCAGGCATTTTGACTTGACCCTCCTCTCCATCAAGCCACCTAGGCCTTTATTAAGACTGGTTGGAAATCTGACATTATAACTTGACACACGCACACACACGCACACACTTGCGTGCGTGTGTTTTCTGTCATTGGAAATGATTTTATCCAATCAGTGGTTATTACCATATGACAATAAGCACATTATGGCACAGAGCCTGGGTTTATTTGATTAAGGCCGTTCCCCGGTAAAACGGTTTTCTGCTAGGAAATGACAGTTCATGTTGTCTTTAATAAGCACATTAAGGCCAGATGAACGCTGATTGATACAAACGATCCCTGCTCCCCTTTTTAATATGAGGTGCTTCCGTTATGATTAGCCATCGCACCGCATCCTGACCACCCTCACCTTTCCTGGAACGGTGTGGGTGTGTCTAATAGTTGCTTCATTTATTTGTGTGCGTGTGTGTGTTATTGCTGCCTGTGAGTTTGTGTGGTCATGACTTTGCCTTGGATGCCGTGTTACATCTTTGTCTGTGTGTGTCCCGTGTGTGTATGTTGTGTGTGTCCCGTGTGTGTGTCCCGTGTGTGTATGTTGTGTGTGTGTGTCCCGTGTGTGTATGTTGTGTGTGTGTGTCCCGTGTGTGTATGTTGTGTGTGTGTGTGTCCCGTGTGTGTGTGTGTGTGTGTCCCGTGTGTGTGTGTGTGTGTCCCGTGTGTGTATGTTGTGTGTGTCCCGTGTGTGTGTCCCGTGTGTGTATGTTGTGTGTGTGTGTGTGTCCCGTGTGTGTATGTTGTGTGTGTGTGTGTGTGTCCCCTGTGTGTATGTTGTGTGTGTGTGTGTGTGTGTCCCGTGTGTGTGTGTCCCGTGTGTGTATGTTGTGTGTGTGTGTGTCCCGTGTGTGTATGTTGTGTGTGTGTCCCGTGTGTGTATGTTGTGTGTGTGTGTGTCCCGTGTGTGTGTATGTTGTGTGTGTGTGTGTGTGTCCCGTGTGTGTATGTTGTGTGTGTGTGTGTGTCCCGTGTGTGTATGTTGTGTGTGTGTGTGTGTGTGTCCCGTGTGTGTATGTTGTGTGTGTGTGTGTGTCCGTGTGTGTGTGTGTGTCCCGTGTGTGTGTGTGTGTCCCGTGTGTGTGTGTGTCCCGTGTGTGTGTGTGTCCCGTGTGTGTATGTTGTGTGTGTGTGTGTGTGTGTGTATGTTGTGTGTGTGTGTGTGTGTCCCGTGTGTGTATGTTGTGTGTGTGTGTGTCCCGTGTGTGTATGTTGTGTGTCCCGTGTGTGTATGTTGTGTGTCCCGTGTGTGTATGTTGTGTGTGTGTGTGTGTATGTTGTGTGTGTCCGTGTGTGTATGTTGTGTGTGTGTGTGTGTCCCGTGTGTGTATGTTGTGTGTGTATGTTGTGTGTGTGTGTGTGTGTGTGTCCCGTGTGTGTATGTTGTGTGTGTGTGTCCCTGTGTGTATGTTGTGTGTGTGTGTGTCCCGTGTGTGTGTGTCCCGTGTGTGTGTCCCGTGTGTGTACGTTGTGTGTGTGTGTGTCCCGTGTGTGTATGTTGTGTGTGTATGTTGTGTGTGTATGTTGTGTGTGTATGTTGTGTGTGTGTGTGTGTCCCGTGTGTGTATGTTGTGTGTGTGTGTGTGTGTCCCGTGTGTGTATGGTGTGTGTGTGTGTCCCGTGTGTGTATGTTGTGTGTGTGTGTGTGTGTGTGTATGGTGTATGTTGTGTGTGTATGGTGTGTATGTCCCGTGGGTGTATGTTGTGTGTTGCTCAGAGTTCATGTGCACCTCTGTGGTTCTTATTAAGGTTAGAGACCCCTGCTATATGGGACTGTTGGCATAACATAACTACCCTCTGTTATCTTTTACCCCACATACCTGTATCTACTAACACTACCTCACTCATCTTCATGTCCTCTCAATGTGCCAAAGTTATCTCTCCCATGTTTCATCTCCATCTGTATGTGTGAAATGACATACGGGCTGCATCCCAAATGGCACCCTATTCCTACTTAGTGCACTACTTTTGACCAGGACCCTGATGAAAAGTAGTGCACTACCGTGCCTTCAGAACGTATTGATACCCCTTGACTTATTCCATATTTTGTTGTTACAGCCTGAATTCAAAATGGATTTCATAGATTTTTCCCCCCTCAACCATCTACACACACTACCCCATAATGACAAAGAGAAAATATGTTTTTCAAATTTATTGAAAATTAAATAAAGAAATATTTCATTTACACAAGTATTCACACCACTGAGTCAATAGTTTGTAGAAGCACCTTTGGCAGCCATTACAGCTGTGAGTCTTTCTGGGTAAGTCTCTAAGCTTTCCACACCTGGATTGTGCAACATTTGCCCCTTTTTTTTCTTGAAAAAATTATTCAAGCTCTGTCAAATTGGTTGTTGATTATTGCTAGATTTTCAAGTAGATTTAAGTCAAAATGGTAACTTGGCCATTCGGGAACATTCCCTGTCTTCTTGGTGAGCAACTTCAATGTAGATTTGGCTTTTGTGTTTTAGCTTATTGTCCTGCTGAAAGGTAAATAAATCTCCCAGTGTCTGGTGGAAAGCAGAATGGACCAGGTGTTTTTTTTATGAAAAAAACTCCCGTCTTTAAGAATTACAAGCATACCCATAACACAATGCAGCCAAAAATATAGTTGCTTAAAAATATTGAGAATGGTACTCAGTCATATATTGTATTGGATTTGCCCCAAACGTACCACTTTGTATTCAGGACAAAAAGTTAATTGCTTTGTCACATTTCTTTGAGTATTACTATAGTGCCTTGTTGATAACATGATGCATGTTTTGGAATATGTTTTATTCTGTACAGGCTTCCTTCTTTTCACTCTGTCAATGACATTAGCATTGTGGAGTAACTCCAATGTTGTTGATCCATCCTTCCTGGCGACTGAGTTAGGAAGGAGCCTGTATCTTTGTCGTGACTGGGTGTATTGATACACCATCCAAAGCCTAATTAATAACGTCACCATGCTCAAAGGGATATTCAATGTTTTTGTTTTTATCCACCAATGGTTGCCCTTTGAGGCATTGGAAAGCCTCCTTGGTCTTTCTGATTTAATCTGTTTAATCTAATTTAATCCCAGGCTCCTCCCCCCTACTGTATTGCCTCACACTGTTCCTCCCACCACTGTATTACCTCACGCTGCTCCTCCCCTCTACTGTATTACCTCACGCTCCTCCATCCCCCTACTGTATTACCTCACGCTGCTCCTCCCCCTACTGTATTACCTCACGCTGCTCCTCCCCCTACTGTATTACCTCACGCTGCACCTCCCCTCTACTGTATTACCTCATGCTGCTCCTCCCCCTACTGTATTACCTCACGCTGCTCCTCCCCTCTACTGTATTACCTCACGCTGCTCCTCCTCCCTGTATTACCTCACGCTGTTCCTCCCCTACTGTATTACCTCACGCTGCTCCTCCTCCTGCTGCTCCTCCCCCTACTGTATTACCTCACGCTCCTCCATCCCCTACTGTATTACCTCCGCTGCTCCTCCCCCCTACTGTATTACCTCACGCTGTTCTCCCCCCTACTGTATTACCTCACGCTGCACCTCCCTCTACCTCATGCTGCTCCTCCCCCTACTGTATTACCTCACGCTGCTCCTCCCCACTACTGTATTACCTCACGCTGCTCCTCCTCCTGCTGTATTACCTCACGCTGTTCCTCCCCCTACTGTATTACCTCACGCTGCTCCTCCCCCTACTGTATTACCTCACGCTGCTCCCCCTACTGTATTACCTCCGCTACTCCTCCCCCTACTGTACCTCACGCTGCTCCTCCCCCTACTGTATGCTACCTCACGCTGCTCCTCCCCTCTACTGTATTACCTCACGCTGCTCCTCCCCCCTACTGTATTACCTCACGCTGCTCCTCCTCCTACTGTATTACCTCACGCTGCTTCCTCCCCCTACTGTATTACCTCACGCTGTTCCTCCCCCTACTCCCCGCTGCTCCTCCCCCTACTGTATTACCTCACGCTGCTCCTCCCCCTACTGTATTACCTCACGCTGCTCCTCCCCCTACTGTATTACCTCACGCTGCTCCTCCCCTTACTGTATTACCTCACGCTGTTCCTCCCCCTACTGTATGACCTCACGCTGTTCCTCCCACCACTGTATTACCTCACGCTGCACCTCCCCCTACTGTATTACATTTACATTACATTTAAGTCATTTAGCAGACGCTCTTATCCAGAGCGACTTACAAATTGGTGAATTCACCTTCTGACATCCAGTGGAACAGCCACTTTACAATAGTGCATCTAAATCATTAAGGGGGGGGGTGGTGAGAAGGATTACTTCCAGGTGTCTCCGGAAGGTGGTGATTGACTCCGCTGTCCTGGCGTCGTGAGGGAGTTTGTTCCACCATTGGGGGGCCAGAGCAGCGAACAGTTTTGACTGGGCTGAGCGGGAACTGTACTTCCTCAATGGTAGGGAGGCGAGCAGGCCAGAGGTGGATGAACGCAGTGCCCTTGCTTGGGTGTAGGGCCTGATCAGAGCCTGGAGGTACTGCGGTGCCGTTCCCCTCACAGCTCCGTAGGCAAGCACCATGGTCTTGTAGCGGATGCGAGCTTCAACTGGAAGCCAGTGGAGAGAGCGGAGGAGCGGGGTGACGTGAGAAAACTTGGGAAGGTTGAACACCAGACGGGCTGCGGCGTTCTGGATGAGTTGTAGGGGTTTAATGGCACAGGCAGGGAGCCCAGCCAACAGCGAGTTGCAGTAATCCAGACGGGAGATGACAAGTGCCTGGATTAGGACCTGCGCCGCTTCCTGTGTGAGGCAGGGTCGTACTCTGCGGATGTTGTAGAGCATGAACCTACAGGAACGGGCCACCACCATGATGTTGGTTGAGAACGACAGGGTGTTGTCCAGGATCACGCCAAGGTTCTTAGCGCTCTGGGAGGAGGACACAATGGAGTTGTCAACCGTGATGGCGAGATCATGGAACAGGCAGTCCTTCCCCGGGAGGAAGAGCAGCTCCGTCTTGCGAGGTTCAGCTTGAGGTGGTGATCCGTCATCCACACTGATATGTCTGCCAGACATGCAGAGATGCGATCGCCACCTGGTCATCAGAAGGGGAAAGGAGGCGACAATGTGTCGTCTGCATAGCAATGATAGGAGAGACCATGTGAGGTTATGACAGAGCCAAGTGACTTGGTGTATAGCGAGAATAGGAGAGGGCCTAGAACAGAGCCCTGGGGGGACACCAGTGGTGAGAGCGCGTGGCGAGGAGACAGATTCGCCACGCCACCTGGTAGGAGCGACCTGTCAGGTAGGGACGCAATCCAAGCGTGGGCCGCGCGGGAGATGCCCAACTCGGAGAGGTGGAGAGGAGGATCTGATGGTTCACAGTATCGAAGGCAGCCGATAGGTCTAGAAGGATGAGAGCAGAGGAGAGAGAGTTAGCTTTAGCAGTGCGGAGCGCCTCCGTGATACAGAGAAGAGCAGTCTCAGTTGAATGACTAGTCTTGAGCCTGACTGATTTGGATCAAGAAGGTCATTCTGAGAGAGATAGCGGGAGAGCTGGCCCAGGGCGGCACGTTCAAAGAGTTTTGGAGAGAAAAGAAAGAAGGGATACTGGTCTGTAGTTGTTGACATCGGAGGGATCGAGTGTAGGTTTTTTCAGAAGGGGTGCAACTCTCGCTCTCTTGAAGACGGAAGGGACGTGGCCAGCGGTCAGGGATGAGTTGATGGCGAGGTGAGGTAAGGGAGAAGGTCTCCGGAAATGGTCTGGAGAAGAGAGGAGGGGATAGGGTCAAGCGGGCAGGTTGTTGGGCGACGGCCGTCACAGAAGCGAGATTTCATCTGGAGAGAGAGGGAGAAAGAGGTCAGAGCACAGGGTAGGGCAGTGTGAGCAGAACCAGCGGTGTCGTTTGACTTAGCAAACGAGGATCGGATGTCGTCGACCTTCTTTTCAAAATGGTTGACGAAGTCATCTGCAGAGAGGGAGGAGGGGGGAGGGGGAGGAGGATTCAGGAGGGAGGAGAAGATGGCAAAGAGCTTCCTAGGGTTAGAGGCAGATGCTTGGAATTTAGAGTGGTAGAAAGTGGCTTTAGCAGCAGAGACAGAGGAGGAAAATGTAGAGAGGAGGGAGTGAAAAGGATGCCAGGTCCGTAGGAGGCGAGAGTTTTCCTCCATTTCCGCTCGGCTGCCCGGAGCTCTGTTCTGTGAGCTCGCAATGAGTCATCGAGCCACGGAGCGGGAGGGGAGGACCGAGCCGGCCTGGAGGATAGGGGACATAGAGAGTCAAAGGATGCAGAAAGGAAGAGAGGAGGGTTGAGGAGGCAGAATCAGGAGAAAGGTTGGAGAAGGTATGAGCAGAGGAAGAGATGATAGGATGGAAGAGAGAGAGTAGCGGGGAGAGAGAGCGAAGGTTGGGACGGCGATACCATCCCAGTAGGGGCAGTGGGGAAGTGTTGGATGAGAGCGAGAGGGAAAAGGATACAAGGTAGTGGTCGGAGACTTGGAGGGGAGTTGCAATGAGGTTAGTGGAAGAACAGCATCTAGTAAAGATGAGGGTCGAGCGTATTGCCTGCCTTGTGAGTAGGGGGAAGGTGAGAGGGTGAGGTCAAAAGAGAGAGGAGTGGAAAGAAGGAGGCAGAGAGGAATGAGTCAAGGTAGACGTGGGGAGGTTAAAGTCGCCCGGACTGTGAGAGGTGAGCCGTCCTCAGGAAAGGAGCTTATCAAGGCATCAAGCTCATTGATGAACTCTCCGAGGAACCTGGAGGGCGATAAATGATAAGGATGTTAAGCTTGAAAGGGCTGGTAACTGTGACAGCATGGAATTCAAAGCAGGCGATAGATAGATGGGTAAGGAGAGAGAGAGAATGACCACTTGGGAGAGATGAGGATCCCGGTGCCACCACCCCGCTGACCAGAAGCTCTCGGGGTGTGCGAGAACAACGTGGGCGGACGAAGAGAGCAGTAGGAGTAGCAGTGTTATCTGTGGTGATCCATGTTTCCGTCAGTGCCAGGAAGTCGAGGGACTGGAGGGGAGGCATGGGCTGAGATGAACTCTGCCTTGTTGGCCCGCAGATCGGCAGTTCCAGAGGCTACCGGAGGCCAGGAACTCCACGTGGGTCGTGCGCTGGGACCACCAGATTAGGGTGACGCGGCCCCGCAGTGTGGAAGCGTTTGTATGGTCTGTGCAGAGAGGGAGAGAACAGGGATAGATAGACACATAGTTGACAGGGTACAGAAGAGGCTACGCTAATGCAAAGGAGATTGGAATGACAAGTGGACTACACGTCTCGAATGTTCAGAAAGTTAAGCTTACGTAGCAAGAATCTTATTGATTGAAATGATACAGTACTGCTGGAGTAGGCTAGCTGGTAGTGGCTGCGATGTTGATACTACACTAATCAAGTCGTTCCGTCGAGTGTAATAGTTTCTACAGTGCTGCTATTAGGGGGCTAGCTGGCCTAGCCCCAGCAGGTTGATTGCGTACGTTACCTTAAAAGAACGACAATAGCTGGCTAACCTAGAAAATCGCTCTAGGCTACACAATTGTCTTAGATACAAAGGAGGCTATGTTAGCTAGCTAGCTACGATCAAACAAAACAAACCGTTGTACTGTAATAGTTACTACAGCGCTGCTATTCGGGGGCTAGCTGGCT
>NW_027012538.1:0-19113 GCF_036934945.1 Oncorhynchus masou masou
GTTGCCCAGTCAAAACTGTTCGCTGCTCTGGCCCCCTAATGGTGGAACAAACTCCCTCCACGACGCCAGGACAGCGGAGTCAATCACCACCTTCCGAGACACCTGAAACCCCACCTCTTCAAGGAATACCTAGATAGGATAAGTAATCCTTCTCACCCCCCCTTAAATGATTTAGATGCACTATTGTAAAGTGGCTGTTCCACTGGATGTCAGAAGGTGAATTCACCAATTTGTAAGTCGCTCTGGATAAGAGCGTCTGCTAAATGACTTAAATGTAAATGTAAATGTTGCATATAATCGATGGGGGGATGATTTAACAAAAATGCATTTTCGGAAAAAAACACAATCGTTGACCTAACCATAGACACCAATGCCTTTCTTAAAATCAATACACAGAAGTATCTTTTTTTAAACCTTCATATTTAGCTAAAAGAAATCCAGGTTAGCAGGCAATATTAACCAGGTTAAAATTGTGTCACTTCTCTTGCGTTCATTGCACGCAGAGTCAGGGTATATGCAACAGTTTGGGCTGCCTGGCTCATTGCGAACTAATTTGCCAGAATTTTACGTAATTATGACATAACATTGAAGGTTGTGCAATGTAACAGGAATATTTAGACTTAGGGATGCCACCCGTTAGATAAAATACCAAACTGTTCCGTAATTTCACTGAAATAATAAACGTTTTGTTTTCGAAATGATAGTTTCCAGATTCGACCATATTAATAACCAAAGGCTCGTATTTCTGTGTGTTATTATGTTATAATTAAGTCTATGATTTGATAGAGCAGTCTGACTGAGTGATGGTAGGCAGCAGCAGGCTCGTAAGCATTCATTCAAACAGCACTTTGTGCGTTTTGCCAGCAGCTCTTTGCAAGCACAGCGCTGTTTATGACTTCAAGCCTATCAGCCTAATGGCTGGTGTAACCGATGTGAAATGGCTAGCTAGTTAGCGGGGTGCGCGCTAATAGCGTTTCAAATGTCACTCGCTCTGAGACTTGGACTAATTAATTAGTAGTTGTTCCCCTTGCTCTGCAAGGGCCGTGGCTTTTGTGGAGCAATGGGTAACGCTGCTTCGAGTGTGGCTGTTGTCGATGTGTTCCTGGTTCGAGCCCAGGTAGGGGCGACGAAAGGGACGGAAGCAATACTGTTGCAATACTATAGTGCCTATAAGAACATCCAATATTCAAAGGTATGTGAAATACAAATGGTATAGAGAGAAATAGTCCTATAAATACTATATTATCTACAACCTAAAACCTCTTACCTTGGAATATTGAAGTCTCATGTTAAAAGGAACCACCAGCTTTCATATGTTCTCATGTTCTGAGCAAGGAACTTAAAGATTAGCTTTTTTACATGGCACATATTGCACTTTTACTTCTCTAACACTTTGTTTTTGTATTATTTAAACCAAATTGAACATATTTCATTATTTATTTGAGGCTAAATTGATTTTATTGATGTATTATATTAAGCTAAAATAAGTGTTCATTCAGTATTATTGTAATTGTCATTATTACAAATAAATAAAATAATAAAAAATGTCCAATTTTTTTTTGGTCCAATAATCGGTATCGGTATCAGCGTTGATATCATGATCAGTCGACTTCTAATACTGACCCTCTTCTTCCTTCTGTTCAACCTCTCTTTCGTATCGTCCGAGATTCCTAAAGATTGGAATGCTGCCGCGGTCATCCCCCTCTTCAAAGGGGGTGACACTCTAGACCCAAACTGCTACAGACCTATATCTATCCTTCCCTGTCTTTCTAAGGTCTTCGAAAGCCAAGTTAACAAACAGTTTTACCGACCATTTCGAATCCCACTGTACCTTCTCCGCTATGCAATCTGGTTTCAGAGCTGGTCATGGGTGCACCTCAGCCACACTCAAGGACCTAAACGACATCATAACCGCCATCGATAAAAGACAGTACTGTACAGCCGTATTCATCGACCTGGCCAAGGCTTTCGACTCTGTCAATCACCACATCCTCATCGGTGGACTCGACAGCCTTGGTTTCTCAAATGATTGCCTCGCCTGGTTTACCAACTACTTCTCTGATAAAGTTCAGTGTGTCAAATTGGTGGGCCTGTTGTCCGGACCTCTGGCAGTCTCAATGGGGGTGCCACAGGGTTCAATCCTTGGGCCGACTCTCTTCTCTGTATACATCAATGATGTTGCTCTTGCTGCTGGTGATTCTCTGATGCATCTCTATGCAGACGACACCATACTGTATACTTCTGGCCCCTCTTTGGACACTGTGTTAACTAGCCTCCAGACGAGCTTCAATTCCATACAACTCTCCTTCCTTGACCTCCAACTGCTCTTAAATGCAAGTAAAACTAAATGCATGCTATTCAATCGATCACTGCCTGCACCTGCTCGCCCGTCCAGCATCACTACTCTGGACGGCTCTGACTTAGAATATGTGGACAACTACAAATACCTAGGTGTCTGGTTCGACTGTAAACTTTCCTTCCAGACTCACATTAAGCATCTCCAATCCAAAATTAAATCCAGAATCGGCTTCCTATATCGCAACAAAGCCTCCTTCACTCATGCTGCCAAACATACCCTCGTAAAACTGACCATCCTACCAATCCTCGACTTCGGTGATGTCATCTACAAAATAGCCTCCAACACTCTACTCAACAAACTGGATGCAGATTATCACAGTGCCATCCGTTTTCTCACCAAAGCCACATACACTACCCACCATTGCGACCTGTATGCTCTCATTGGTTGGCCCTCGCTTCATACTCGTCGCCAAACCCACTGGCTACAGGTTATCTGCGAGTTAAAGCCCCACCTTATCTCAGCTCACTGGTCACCATAGCAGCACCCACTCGTAGCATGCGCTCCAGCAGGTATATCTCACTGGTCACCCCCAAAGCCAATTCCTTCGTCTTTCCTTCCAGTTCTCTGCTGCCCATGACTGGAATGAACTGCAAATATCTCTGAAACTGGAAACACTCATCTCCCTCACTAGCTTTAAGCACCAGCTGTCAGAGCAGCTCACAGATAACCTACCCCTTCCCCTACTGTATTTATTCATTTATTTTGCTCCTTTGCACCCCATTATTTCTATTTCTACTTTGCACATTCTTCCACTGCAAATCTACCATTCCAGTGTTTTACTTGCTATATTGTTTTTACCTCGCCACCATGGCCTTTTTTTGCCTTTACCTCCCTTATCTCACCTCATTTGCTCACATTTTATATAGACCTATTTTTCTACTGTATTATTGACGGTATGTTTTGTTTGTTCCATGTGTAACTCTGTGTTGTTGTATGTGTCGAATTGCTTTGCTTTATATTGACCAGGTCGCAGTTGTAAATGAGAACTTGTTCTCAACTAGCCTACCTGGTTAAATGAAGGTGTTCTCAACTAGCCTACCTGGTTAAATAAAGGTGTTCTCAACTAGCCTACCTGGTTAAATAAAGGTGTTCTCAACTAGCCTACCTGGTTAAATAAAGGTGTTCTCAACTAGCCTACCTGGTTAAATAAAGGTGTTCTCAACTAGCCTACCTGGTTAAATAAAGGTGTTCTCAACTAGCCTACCTGGTTAAATAAAGGTGTTCTCAACTAGCCTACCTGGTTAAATAAAGGTGTTCTCAACTAGCCTAACCGGTTAAATAACGGTGTTCTCAACTAGCCTACCTGGTTAAATAAAGGTGTTCTCAACTAGAAATAAAAAATAATCCTCCTCTCTTACCTTCCCCCCTCTACTTCCTCCTCCCCTCTACTTCCTCCTCCCCTCTACATCCTCCTCCCCTCTACTTCCTCCTCCCCTCTACATCCTCCTCCCCTCTACTTCCTCCTCCCCTCTACTTCCTCCTCCCCTCTACATCCTCCTCCCCTCTACTTCCTCCTCCCCTCTACTTCCTCCTCCCCTCTACTTCCTCCTCCCCTCTACATCCTCCTCCCCTCCTCATCCCGTCCTCCTCCCCTCTACTTCCTCCTCCCCTCTACATCCTCCTCCCCTCCTCATCCCGTCCTCCTCCCCTCTACTTCCTCCTCCCCTCTACATCCTCCTCCCCTCCTCATCCCGTCCTCCTCCCCTCTACTTCCTCCTCCCCTCTACATCCTCCTCCCCTCCTCATCCCGTCCTCCTCCCCTCTACTTCCTCCTCCCCTCTACATCCTCCTCCCCTCTACTTCCTCCTCCCCTCTACTTCCTCCTCCCCTCTACTTCCTCCTCTCCTCTACATCCTCCTCCCCTCTACTTCCTCCTCCCCTCTACTTCCTCCTCCCCTCTACTTCCTCCTCCCCCTCTACATCCTCCTCCCCTCTACTTCCTCCTCCCCTCTACTTCCTCCTCCCCTCTACTTCCTCCTCCCCTCTACATCCTCCTCCCCCTCCTCATCCCGTCCTCCTCCCCTCTACATCCTCCTCCCCTCTACTTCCTCCTCCCCTCTACTTCCTCCTCCCCTCTACATCCTCCTCCCCTCCTCATCCCGTCCTCCTCCCCTCTACTTCCTCCTCCCCTCCTCATCCCGTCCTCCTCCCCTCTACTTCCTCCTCCCCTCTACATCCTCCTCCCCTCCTCATCCCGTCCTCCTCCCCTCTACCTCCTCCTCTAAATCAAAAAGCAAATGTTTTCTGGTAATGAGAGATAAAATATGGCTTTCACTGATTGTAAATAAAGGAAGACAGTTCCTACATTGCTTTGTTATCCAACAGATCTTGTGTCCTAAAATGTGAACCCCATTTATTGCTGCTCACAGCTATATTTTGTGTGAATATTGTTTTAGACAAAATGTTGCTACTGTAGCTACCGAAATCAAAATTGCAGGTTGCACAGCAAATGTCGAGGAGAATATGCCACCAAAAAGGGTAGCAATTTAGAGCAGTGCCACGTTCAGTTGCCAAACGTTGTTGAACGTTGCAGTTGAAATGCCATGAGCCGATGTTATTCCTTATTCTACTTGCCAGAGAGGCATGTTTGTTCTACCTAGCCTATGTCTATCTAAACGCTCCAAAACGTTTCCTCCTTCTGAACATACCCCTGCTCATTCACTGAGAAACATACACAATCCTCAATTGTCTCAAATTGTCTAAAGGCTTAAAAATCCTTCTTTATCTCCTCTCCTTCATCTACACTGAAATGAAGTGGATTTAACAGGTGTTGTCAATAAGAGATCATAGCTTTCACCTGGATTCACCTGGTCAGTCTATGTCATGGAGAAAGCAGGTGTTCTTAAATTAGTTTACTCACAATATCCATAGTGTCATTTCTACAGGAGTTGGTTGCTTTCCAAGTTCTCTGTTTCTTATTCTGACAAAGAGAACTGGAGCACTACCAGACCCTGTCTGTCAGTCTCTAAAACAATTTGATGTTGCTTGAAATAATCTTTAAAAAGTGTCAAAAGTGCTGGTTGCTCCCAAAGCACATGATCGGAAACCCCAGGAAGGTGGAGGATGGCCCGAGACCCTTCTGTCTGAACTGAGGTGGCCGTGGGGTAGGGTGGTGGTGGCCGTGGGGGAGGGTGGTGGTGGCCGTGGGGTAGTGTGGTGGTGGCCGTGGGGTAGGGTGGTGGTGGCCGTGGGGGAGGGTGGTGGTGGCCGTGGGGGAGGGTGGTGGTGGCCGTGGGGGAGGGTGGTGGTGACCGTGGGGGAGGGTGGTGGTGGCCGTGGGGGAGGGTGGTGGTGGCCGTGGGGTAGGGTGGTACTGGGCAGCCTGTTGGTATACACCCAGGATCCATGCTGACTCCCGGGGCTGGTAGGTCCGTCTCAAGCGAGGCAAAGCTGTTTAATAACTGAATTAGATCTTCTCAGATAGATGAAGGGTGGCCAGACTATCTCTCCGATCTCCTACGCCTTGTGAGTGGTCAGACTATCTCTCCGATCTCCTACGCCTTGTGAGTGGTCAGACTATCTCTCCGATCTCCTACGCCTTGTGAGTGGTCAGACTATCTCTCCGATCTCCTACGCCTTGTGAGTGGTCAGACTATCTCTCCGATCTCCTACGCCTTGTGAGTGGTCAGACTATCTCTCCGATCTCCTACGCCTTGTGAGTGGTCAGACTATCTCTCCGATCTCCTACGCCTTGTGAGTGGTCAGACTATCTCTCCGATCTCCTACGCCTTGCGAGTGGTCAGACTATCTCTCCGATCTCCTACGCCTTGCGAGTGTCCAGTCTCCCATGGGGCCACAGGGTTGAGTTTAAGATCTGTCCTTTTAGATTGGGTCAATATCAACGCCGCCCGACTCGTAGACAGCTTAGCTATAGGAATTTAAAACAGAGATTCGCTTTGCCAAGGGCGACAGCAAGGTCGGTGTACTTAGAAAGCAGATTATGCTGTTTTCGCAGCCGAGCGAACGGCAATCCGTTCCCTGAGCTGCTTGATGGTAGACAAATCCCTGTCCAGGTTTCAGTTCCACCTTATCTTCATCTTGTGATTGTGTTGAAATTATCACACAACTAAAAAGCTTTGTTCCCAGCCATGGATCAAAACAGCACTGGGCTAGCAGTGGGCTAGCAGTGGGCTAGCAGTGGGCTAGCGTTGCTAGCAGTGGGCTAGCGTTGCTAGCAGTGCTAGCGTTAGCTGCTATTTAACAGGAATCCAGGACTAGCGGTCCCAGCCGTAAAGGCTAACCACGTCGTAGAACCCCATCGCAATAAAAACCATAGCTATGACCCAAAAAATATTTATAGAAAGAATATTTAATAAAAACATTCAGCTGAGTGTAGCAGGATGTATTTTATATATGTTCTATACAGTATATATACTATGGCCTACTAGGCAGTTTAGTGTGAATATTTTAGCAGACATCACAGAGAGACAGAGACAGCCAGAGGCCTGCATCATGCTTGGAAAGAGACACACCACCTCCATCATTCTATCCCACTATCTGAGCGGAGCCGTTCCCACTTCCCATCCAGGTCACTAGAAAGAGAAACACATCAATCTCTCCCTCCCTCTTGATCTCTATCGCTCTCGATCTCTCTCTCTCTCCCTCCCTCCCTCTTGATCTCACCTCTCTCTATCGCTCTCGATCTCTCTCCCTCTCTCTCCCTCTTGATCTCACCTGTCACTCTTGCTCTCGATCTCTCTCTCTCGCTCTTTCTCTCTATCTCTCTCTCTCTCTCTCTCTCTCTCTCGCTCTTGATCTCACCTCTCTCTCGCTCTCGTTTCTCATCTTTCTATTCATTTGATTTGCATGGGAAACATACTGCATTGCCAAAGCAAGTGAAATAAGCAAGAAACAAAAGTGAGAAGAAACAAAAAAACAACATTAAAAACATTTAAGAAACATTGCACTCACTAAGGTTTCAAAAGGATAAAGACATTTAAAGTGTTCTACTATCAGCTACAGCTAGTGTTTTAGAAACTATTTTGGTCTCTCTCTCTCTCTTTCTGTCTGTCTCTCTCTCTGTCTTCTCTCTCACTCTCTCTGTCTCTCACCTCTCTGTCTCGCTCACTCTCTCGGTCTCTCTCACTCTTTCGGTCTCTCTCTCTTTCTTTCTCTTTCTCGTTCTGCTATGGTTGTGTACAGTCTGACTTCTTCCCAGATCAACACCGACACACCTCCCACTAGATTAATTAAGATCATACTTCATCCACACAAGACTCGATACCTGCCCACTCTGAGCCAGTGAGAAGCTGTTGTTTTGAGGTCAGAGCAGCTGTGTGTGAGTGTGTGAGTGTGTGTGTGTGTGCGTGTGTGCATGTGTGCGTGTGTGCGTGTGCGTGTGTGTGTGTGTGCGTGTGTGTGTGTGCTATCAAATTAACATAAGAGAATAATATTACAAAAACTGTATCCTCTAATGACAGCAGAACAATATACAATCTGGACAACAACTGCATTGTATGCGGCAGGGTAGCCTAGTGGTTAGAGTGTTGGACAAGTAACCGGAAGGTTGCAAGTTCAAACCCCTGAGCTGACAAGGTACAAATCTTTCGTTCTGCCCCTGAACAAGGCAGTTAACCCACTGTTCCTAGGCCGTCATGGTAAATAAGAATTTGTTCTTAACTGACTTGCCTAGTTAAATTAAATGTTAAAGAATTATGTTATCCCTAGTCCACTGTGTTAACCATACAGCCAGTCTCACTATGTTATCCCTAGTCCACTGTGTTAACCATACAGCCAGTCTCACTATGATATCCCTAGTCCACTGTGTTAACCATACAGCCAGTCTCACTATGTTATCCCTAGTCCACTGTGTTAACCATACAGCCAGTCTCACTATGTTATCCCTAGTCCACTGTGTTAACCATACAGCCAGTCTCACTATGATATCCCTAGTCCACTGTGTTAACCATACAGCCAGTCTCACTATGTTATCCCTAGTCCACTGTGTTACCATACAGACAGTCTCACTATGTTATCCCTAGTCCACTGTGTTAACCATACAGCCAGTCTCACTATGATATCCCTAGTCCACTGTGTTAACCATACAGCCAGTCTCACTATGTTATCCCTAGTCCACTGTGTTAACCATACAGCCAGTCTCACTATGTTATCCCTAGTCCACTGTGTTAACCATACAGCCAGTCTCACTATGATATCCCTAGTCCACTGTGTTAACCATACAGCCAGTCTCACTATGTTATCCCTAGTCCACTGTGTTAACCATACAGCCAGTCTCACTATGTTATCCCTAGTCCACTGTGTTAACCATACAGCCATTCTCCCTATGATATCCCTAGTCCACTGTGTTAACCATACAGCCAGTCTCACTATGTTATCCCTAGTCCACTGTGTTAACCATACAGCCATTCTCCCTATGATATCCCTAGTCCACTGTGTTAACCATACAGCCATTCTCACTATGTTATCCCTAGTCCACTGTGTTAACCATACAGCCAGTCTCACTATGTTATCCCTAGTCCACTGTGTTAACCATACAGCCATTCTCCCTATGTTATCCCTAGTCCACTGTGTTAACCATACAGCCATTCTCCCTATGTTATCCCTAGTCCACTGTGTTAACCATACAGCCATTCTCCCTATGTTATCCCTAGTCCACTGTGTTAACCATACAGCCATTCTCACTATGTTATCCCTAGTCCACTGTGTTAACCATACAGCCAGTCTCACTATGTTATCCCTAGTCCACTGTGTTAACCATACAGCCATTCTCCCTATGATATCCCTAGTCCACTGTGTTAACCATACAGCCAGTCTCACTATGATATCCCTAGTCCACTGTGTTAACCATACAGCCATTCTCCCTATGTTATCCCTAGTCCACTGTGTTAACCATACAGCCAGTCTCACTATGTTATCCCTAGTCCACTGTGTTAACCATACAGCCAGTCTCACTATGATATCCCTAGTCCACTGTGTTAACCATACAGCCAGTCTCCCTATGTTATCCCTAGTCCACTGTGTTAACCATACAGCCATTCTCCCTATGATATCCCTAGCCCACTGTGTTAACCATACAGCCAGTCTCACTATGATATCCCTAGTCCACTGTGTTAACCATACAGCCAGTCTCACTATGTTATCCCTAGTCCACTGTGTTAACCATACAGCCAGTCTCACTATGTTATCCCTAGCCCACTGTGTTAACCATACAGCCAGTCTCACTATGTTATCCCTAGTCCACTGTGTTAACCATACAGCCAGTCTCACTATGATATCCCTAGTCCACTGTGTTAACCATACAGCCATTCTCCCTATGTTATCCCTAGTCCACTGTGTTAACCATACAGCCATTCTCCCTATGTTATCCCTAGTCCACTGTGTTAACCATACAGCCATTCTCCCTATGTTATCCCTAGTCCACTGTGTTAACCATACAGCCATTCTCCCTATGTTATCCCTAGTCCACTGTGTTACCATACAGCCAGTCTCACTATGTTATCCCTAGTCCACTGTGTTACCATACAGCCAGTCTCACTATGTTATCCCTAGTCCACTGTGGAGCAGCAGGACACAGGTATCCATCTATCTCTCCAGTTGATCCCTGTATATCCCAGATTAGTACTGAGGTGACAGAATCATAAAGAGGATTCCTGGACAGCTCACTGTTTAGCCATTCCAGGACCAGGCCATGGACATCAAGATACTACAGTCGGGGACTAATGGCCCTGTTCAAAAGTAGTGCACTATGTAGGGAATAGGGTGCCATTTCGGACACAATCCCGTCTATAGCTGTCAGCGAATCTGATGCAGAGATGCAGGAGATTTTTACGATACATTTTTATGAGGCAAGACAAAGCCTGGTCCCAGACCTGTTTGAGCCGTCGAACCAACTCATATGATCATTGTCACACTAAATGGAGCATTAAGAACAGATACATATTTATCTCGGGCTAAGGGACACTATTATGATTCCATTCTTACTCAAACCACAACATTCCCATCCAGCTCTACATGGATGTTCTAGAACATGACCCTCTCTCTACATGATGTTCTAGAACATGACCATCTCTCTACATGGATGTTCTAGAACATGACCCTCTCTCTACATGATGTTCTAGAACATGACCCTCTCTCTACATGATGTTCTAGAGCATGACCCTATCTCTACATGATGTTCTAGAACATGACCCTCTCTCTACATGATGTTCTAGAACATGACCCTCTCTCTACATGATGTTCTAGAACATGACCCTCTCTCTACATGATGTTCTAGAACATGACCATCTCTCTACATGATGTTCTAGAACATGACCATCTCTCTACATGATGTTCTAGAACATTACCATCTCTCTACATGATGTTCTAGAGCATGACCTCTCTCTACATGATGTTCTAGAACATGACCCTCTCTCTACATGATGTTCTAGAACATGACCCTCTCTCTACATGATGTTCTAGAGCATGACCCTATCTCTACATGATGTTCTAGAACATGACCCTCTCTCTACATGATGTTCTAGAACATGACCCTCTCTCTAGATGATGTTCTAGAACATGACCCTCTTTTTACATGATGTTCTAGAACATGACCATCTCTCTACATGATGTTCTAGAACATGACCATCTCTCTACATGATGTTCTAGATCATGACCCTCTCTCTAGATTATGTTCTAGAACATGACCCTCTCTCTACATGATGTTCTAGAACATGACCATCTCTCTACATGATGTTCTAGAACATGACCCTCTCTCTACATGATGTTCTAGAACATGACCCACTCTCTACATGATGTTCTAGAACATGACCATCTCTCTACATGATGTTCTAGAACATGACCCTCTCTCTACACGATGTTCTAGAACATGACCCTCTCTCTACATGATGTTCTAGAGCATGACCCTCTCTCTACATGATGTTCTTGAACATGACCCTCTCTCTACATGATGTTCTAGAACAAACTACAACATGGTGTCCTTGAGTGTCTTCAAAGGTATCTGTCAAATAAAACATGTATTATAGTGTGTATAAAACCACACCCTCAATCAAAAAGAGACCCGTCTCCTTCGTTGGCTGTGTAGCAGCAGCTCCCTGGATAAAGACTGCCATCTGCATGGCTTTGTTATGGTGTTGCTGTAGCTGGTGTCTATACAGCATCTGCTGGTGAATCTGTAGCTGTTGGGAAGGACAGCAGTGAAGTGGATTAATAAGGTTTGAATCGACTTTCTCTCTGCCACCCTTTCTCACAGTCTCCCTCTTGCTCTCTCGCTCTCTCACAGTCCCTCCACCCCCTCCCCCTCTCTCTCTCTCTCTCTCTCTCTCTCTCTCTCTCTATCCCATCACTCTCTCTCTCAGTCTCATTTTCTCTCACTCCCACACCCTTTTACTCAGGCCATCACCTCCACTCTCTATCCCTCTCCTTCTCTCTCATCTCCCTCACCCTCTCTCTCCCTCACCCCCTGCTCTCTCTCCCTCACCCCTCTCTCTCTCACTCACCCCTCTCTCTCCCTTACCTCCCTCTCTCTCCCTCCCTCTCTCCCTCAGCCCCCCTCTCTTTCATCTCCCTTACCCCTTCACTCTCTCACCCTCTCTCTCTCCCTCACTCCCACCTCCTTTACTCTCCCCCTCCCTCTCTCCCCCTCTCTCTCTGTCCTCTGATAATGTATTAGCCTATCAAAACATGTGGCATGTTGCAGCGTAACACATTAGATTGTGAGCCCCCCCCCCCCAGGAGAAGTGCTGTTGCTGCCTGAGTTATTTTGTCCTTCCATTATTACATAACTGCCTTCATAAAACACAATGCCCCCATTTCACACCATTTAACGCTATGCAGAACCCCATATTACATTCCCAAGGCTTCCCTTCCTCATCCCAACCATCCGTCACCCACTATGCCTAAAGCTGTGTCTAAAACAATGATAGAAATGCATGTGTTCTGCCTTCAGTACTTTTTTTTTCAAACTAGCGAATATTTAAAATGTCAATTGTTTAAAGAGCTCTTTCACAAAAAAAATTGTTCAATTAACACAGGAGCCTCAACCCACATGCAGTATATAACAAAGGGTAGCATTATACTGTATGTTGTTGTCTGTAACAACCACTGCCCAAGACACTGCCATCCACAGCCCAAGACACTGCCATCCACAGCCCAAGACACTGCCAACCACAGCCCAAGACACTGCCAACTACAGCCCAAGACACTGCCAACAACAGCCCAAGACACTGCCAACCACAGCCCAAGACACTGCCAACCACAGCCCAAGACACTGCCAACCACAGCCCAAGACACTGCCAACCACAGCCCAAGACACTGCCAACCACAGCCCAAGACACTGCCCAAGACACTGCCAACTACAGCCCAAGACACTGCCAACAACAGCCCAAGACACTGCCAACAACAGCCCAAGACACTGCCAACCACAGCCCAAGACACTGCCCAAGACACTGCCAACTACAGCCCAAGACACTGCCAACAACAGCCCAAGACACTGCCAACAACAGCCCAAGACACTGCCAACCACAGCCCAAGACACTGCCAACCACAGCCCAAGACACTGCCCAAGACACTGCCAACCACAGCCCAAGACACTGCCAACCACAGCCCAAGACACTGCCAACAACAGCCCAAGACACTGCCAACCACAGCCCAAGACACTGCCAACCACAGCCCAAGACACTGCCAACCACAGCCCAAGACACTGCCAACCACAGCCCAAGACACTGCCAACCACAGCCCAAGACACTGCCAACCACAGCCCAAGACACTGCCAACCAGTGACCAAGACACTGCCAACCACAGCCCAAGACACTGCCAACCACTGCCCAAGACACTGCCAACCACAGCCCAAGACACTGCCAACCAGTGACCAAGACACTGTCGGCTGGTTACATTCCTCCAGACTCATCCTTAGGCTGGTTACATTCCTCCAGACTCATCCCTCAACTGGTTACATTCCTCCAGACTCATCCGTCGACTGGTTACATTCCTCCAGACTCATCCGTCGGCTGGTTACAGTCCTCCAGACTCATCCGTTGGCTGGTTACCAAAGCAAGTGTCAGTGCAGCAGGTGTGTTGTTTTCCATGATTGTCCCTTCAACTTGAACTAAACTGCCCCAACCTCAGACGACCAGCTCTGAGCCTACATCTCACCTCATACACCCCGAATGACCCTAGTCATAACCATAGTCATCATATGCACACACGTATGTATATATACACACACACACACACACACACACACACACACACACACACACACACACACACACACACACACACACACACACACACACACACAGCCACACACACACACACACACACACACACACACACACACACACACACACACACACACACACACACACACACACACACACACACACACACACACACACACACACACACACACACACACAGCCACACACACACACACACACACAAACACACTCATAGGCAGAGACTGAAACACGTACACAACTATACTGAATGCATAAGCCTACCTAATGGTCTTTTGATTTTAATTGTATTTATATAGGCGGATGCAAAAACAAAACGGTATATATATATTTTTTAAGCCATTAATTAAAAGCCGTCTGCTACGTTTCTGCCGGATATAGGTTATTATTTATATTATATATGGACAATGTGCTCAATTGTCAAAACAGATTGTGATGGACCCGGTCCTCAAATCACACACGTGACTTTCCGCCAGAGCTCGCCGGGCAGCAGAGCGGCACCCGGGGAATCGATTACATGCTGTGGCGCGTAATTATACACCCTAATATCTGATAAAATACCAACGTTTATAAATAACCGCAGCGATAATAATTGTGTTTGGTGGGGATATTAGAACAATGGATATGGAGACAATTAAATGTGTTGAGACATATGCTACAACCGTTAGTTGGAACATTATTGAAACAAACAAATAACAAAAACAAGGCTCATTTACAAAACCTATTTTTTTTCGTGATAATGTGACATTTTCCCAAGGAATTCATGTATTATCTTACTGTATTTCAGTTGTCTCAATCGTGTATTGTCATCGAGCGTTCCTCTATCAGAAAGGCGGGCTACAGTAATGTTCAAAATGCATTCAACAACCGGCGGGTATAATTGAAGAGCAAAGAAAGTTGCACCTGCTTCACTCACCTCCTTACTGACCCAGCATATAGAGCATAAACTATTCCCAGCAAGAGTCCATTGAATCCTCCGCGGTGTCAGTTCACTGCATCCAAGACAGTCATGTGGGTCAACCCTGTCCCAGTCAATGTCTGGCACAAACGCTACAGAGGAACCCAGAACCACGGCTTGACAGAGACTAGCGCACTGCCCCCGTCCACCAATCCATCCGGATTACAGAACAACTTCTCAAAGCTCCAGCCTCTGTAATATTCAATCTTAATAATGTACCACCTATGGTTAAAAATATCAAATCAAGCCTGTTTTTAATTAAAACTGTTGTCATAAATTGGTGTCCATCTCTTGGTTTGAGATGTCTCGTCTCTTGTTCTTCCCCCCAATCCGACGCGGTGGTTTCTTTGTTTCTAATAAGCCTCCTCTGCTCGCATCGCGTAGCTCCAGTTTGCCTTGGATGAGACCATTATGCGCAGGAACACGGGGTTGTAGGCTACAGCACAGGAAAGAATATCAATGGGTGGAAAGTGTGCGCTACTACTCGAGACGTGGCGAAGTCATGTTCTGTTCTTGGCTTTATTTACTGTCGGAGAAATTAAATAAATATGAGAAAATAGAATACTGTACAAATACCATTCAGAACCACCACAGGTACCGAGGCTGTAGTAGACTGACAGTGATTCAGCACCATGGACAGGTACCGAGGCTGTAGTAGACTGACAGTGATTCAGCACCATGGACAGGTACCGAGGCTGTAGTAGACTGACAGTGATTCAGCACCATGGACAGGTACCGAGGCTGTAGTAGACTGACAGTGATTCAGCACCATGGACAGGTACCGAGGCTGTAGTAGACTGACAGTGATTCAGCACCATGGACAGGTACCGAGGCTGTAGTAGACTGACAGTGATTCAGCACCATGGACAGGTACCGAGGCTGTAGTAGACTGACAGTGATTCAGCTCCACCACAGGTACTGAGGCTGTAGTAGACTGACACCCATTCAGCACCATGGACAGGTACCGAGGCTGTAGTAGACTGACACCCATTCAGCACCATGGACAGGTACCGAGGCTGTAGTAGACTGACACCCATTCAGCACCATGGACAGGTACCGAGGCTGTAGTAGACTGACAGTGATTCAGCACCATGGACAGGTACCGAGGCTGTAGTAGACTGACACCCATTCAGCACCATGGACAGGTACCGAGGCTGTAGTAGAGTGACAGTGATTCAGCACCATGGACAGGTACCGAGGCTGTAGTAGACTGACAGTGATTCAGCACCATGGACAGGTACCGAGGCTGTAGTAGACTGACAGTGATTCAGCACCATGGACAGGTACCAAGGCTGTAGTAGACTGACAGTGATTCAGCACCATGGACAGGTACCGAGGCTGTAGTAGACTGACAGTGATTCAGCACCATGGACAGGTACCGAGGCTGTAGTAGACTGACACCCATTCAGCACCATGGACAGGTACCGAGGCTGTAGTAGAGTGACAGTGATTCAGCACCATGGACAGGTACCGAGGCTGTAGTGGACTGACAGTGATTCAGCACCATGGACAGGTACCGAGGCTGTAGTAGACTGACAGTGATTCAGCACCATGGACAGCGCCGGACCGGCCCACATAATAAACGACAAACAGTATGTATGTTTGATGCATTGACCACTAACCTCGGCCTTTGTCTTTAGCTAGCCCATCATTTTTCTCTGGTTGTTTCCATACTGTACCTCTTCACACAGTTAGTAGACCTACCGTCAAGTCTTTAGTTCTGACAGGACTTTTTACCTTCAAGTCTTTAGTCCAAACAGGACTTTTTTAGTCGACAGGACTTTCCGTTTTATTTGGTGAGCTGACCAAAGCAATGTCGCCCCCAAGTGCGTAAAGGGGAAATAACAGTAGACCGAAGGAAATAGTGGGATGTGCAGTGGGCTCATCAGCTTTTCTCTTTAAGAGGAAACCCCGATACAATGGTTATTATCATCCACTGACTGACGTAACGGAAGGCTACACTACCGGAAGCTGGAGACCCGTCGCTTGATCTATTCGGTACCCACAGACACCCGTTACGAAACGTTGTGACGGTGCTTAAAGCCTAGAATAACGAGCGGTGATATTTGTTTTTCTCGACGTTGATGTCTCTTCTTCTTTATCCGTAGAAGTTGTTATTTTTTATTATATTGAATCGAGAGCTTATCGGGAAGACACAATGGCTGAGATGGGTATGGGGAAGGGGGTTACTGCGGGGAAACTCGCTAGTAACGTGCAGAAGAAATTAACACGGGCCCAAGAGAAGGTAAGAAACATAATAAGGTTTAATTTGTTGTTATTTCCCGTTTGTTTCGGGTTATTTTAATTATGATATCTGGTGAGGACTCAGTGACACATCTTGACCGGCAACCATTATAAAAACATACTATCGTCGACAGGATGCGGTAGATGTTGTTGTTGTGAGATTATTAAAATAATACACAGACACGTAAACATCGATGACATCACACCTGCCCAGACCCACATGTTCCCACAGCTTCCCTTTCCCGTGCTTGTAAGACTCTATGCCAAATGATCTCAAATTGTGCTCTTCAGATTCTCTCTGGAGCCCATGTGTTTTTTTTATAATATTTAAAAAGTAATGTATTTGATTCATCCACTGTCTTAACGATAGAGGATCAGTTGATTCATCCACTGTCTTAACGATGCAGGATCAGTTGATTCATCCACTGTCTTAACGATGGGTCATTTGATTTCCGTTTTAGGCAAACGTTTTTTCAAAATGATTGGCTAGAAAAGTACAGGCCAATCCATTGGTTAAGTCACTGCATCCTCATACCCAGAAAGTTGTTCAATCCATCCGTTATTTGTTTATACAGTGGACCTATAGGCCACATGCTGGTGTGTGTACCAAATTGAACAATGGAAATAATTGTTTTACTAGAATAGCTAAAGCAATTGGATGTTCTGCAAATTCAATTAAATCTCTACCTGGCCTGCTATAATGGAGTGTCTATTCAATTACAATATCCACTACATTCCATGTAGCATCCATAACCTAATAGCAGTTTTCAGTTAGATTTGATATAGTTTAAGGTTAATATAGCTGTAATTAAAATGCTATATGACCTGATGGTGTTAGTGGTTCTGTATCCCTATTGGACAGTAGGAGATGGGAGGGAATGACTGGTTGGGAGGTGGGGGGGGGGGGGTGTGAGGGAATGACTGGTTGGGGGGTAGGGGTGGATGGGAGGTGGGGGATGGATGGTGGGGGGGATGGGAGGGAATGACTGGATGTGAGGTGGGGGGGTGGGAGGTGGGGGTGGATGGGAGGTGAGGTGAGGGATGGATAGACGAGATGCAAGATCAATGGCCGATAGCACTGTACAGTATCACCCCCGTCGTCCCATCACTACGAACATTCAGCCCATGAATATTGTACAGTATAACATGTGTACTCTGCTGTATTTATCAGTAGATACAGTATAACATGTGTACTCTGCTGTATTTATCAGTAGATACAGTATAACATGTGTACTCTGCTGTATTCATCAGTAGATACAGTATAACATGTGTACTCTGTTGTATTCATCATTAGATACAGTATAACATGGTTCTGTTGTATTCATCAGTAGATACAGTATAACATGGGTACTCTGCTGTATTCATCAACGTTGTTATAGAAGTGTATTCAGTGTGTCTCCTTCACTGTACATGACCCCCTGTGATTGTCTTAGTGACACATCGACATGCTGTGTGAAGGAGAGACAGTGTTTCCTCTGCTATATCTTCCACGGGCCACAGGATGTAGATGGATGTTCAACGTCTTGCCTTGTTCAACGTCTTTAAATGTCTTCCAGGTTATGCAGAAACTGGGGAAAGCAGATGAGACCAGAGATGTTGCGTTTGAGGAGGGAGTGATCAACTTCAACAAACAATACGTAAGAATCTTGTGCGGACCGAACCATTTGCGTTTTAGTCATTTAGAAAGACGCTGTGTTTTAGAGCGATGTACAGGAGTAATTAGGGTTTAAGTGCCTTGCTCATGGAGGCATCGACATCAGCTCGATGTTAAACCAGCGTTTTTTTTTCAGTTACTGGCCCAATGCTTTTCAATCGCTAAATAAAACTGAGGGTCTACCTGGGGGGATGGGAGGTGGGGGATGGGACGTGGGGGTAGATGGGAGGAAGGGATGGATGAGAGGAAGGGGGATGAGAGGAAGGGGGATGAGAGGAAGGGGGATGAGAGGAAGGGGGATGAGAGGAAGGGGGGATGGGAGGAAGGGGGATGAGAGGAAGGGGATGAGAGGGAAGGGGGGGATGGGAGGAAGGTGGGGTGGGAAGAAGGGGGGATGGGAGGAAGGGGGATGAGAGGAAGGGATGGATGGGAGGAAGGGGGATGGGAGGAGGGGGGATGAGAGGGGAAGGGGGGATGAGAGGAAGGGGGATGGGAGGAAGGGGGATGAGAGGAAGGGGAGGGGGATGAGAGGGAAGGGGGGATGGGAGGAAGGTGGGGTGGGAAGAAGGGGGATGGGAGGAAGGGGGATGAGAGGAAGGGGATGGATGGGAGGAAGGGGGATGGGAGGAAGGGATGGATGAAGGGAGGAAGGATGAGAGGAAGGGGGATGAGAGGAAGGGGATGAGAGGAAGGGATGGATGGG